>NC_091187.1:37953323-38110823 GCF_040958095.1 Procambarus clarkii | reverse complement strand
ACCATATATCTTGGATAAGTCGCTCCACACAATTGTCGCTTGGACCGTCGACTTCCTATGGCGTCACCTCTCACATATTTACGTCTCATTTCGTTATGAAATTAGATTATTTCAGAGAAAAAATAGGTTTGATCATGTTCTACGTGTAGCACCAACATTATAGTAAGTAAATATACCATATTTCTTCATTACTTACGTAATGCTAATACGTTTTGGGTAGTTTTGGCCTGATTTGGGATGATTGGGGTAATTCTATGGACCCCTCAAGCCTTGACGCTTCTCCCAACATCCGGGGGAGAAAACCTTCACACAAACTGCACCTGTCATAAAGGAGATGAAGACTCACCAGTGTCCACAGTGTCAGAAGGTATTCACCCGTGCTTCACATGTGAAGCGTCACATGTTAGTGCATTCAGGTGATAAACCTCATGCGTGTCCAGAGTGTGGGAAGAGATTCAGGCAGCGTGGAAATATGAAGACTCACAGGATGGTGCATGCGGATCAGAGACCTTTTCAATGTGCCGAGTGTGGCAAAAAATTTAGAGACCGTGGAACTATAATAAAGCACATGTTAGTGCATTCAGGTGACAAACCTAATGAATGTCCAGAGTGTGGAAAGAGATTCAGTCGTCTTGGAGATATGAAGACTCACAGGATGGTGCATGCGGATCAGAGACCTTTTCAATGTGCCGAGTGTGGCAAAAAATTTAGAGAACGTGGAACTATAATAAGGCACATGTTAGTGCATTCAGGTGACAAACCTCATGAATGTCCAGAGTGTGGGAAGAAATTCAGTCGTCTTGGAGACATGAAGACTCACATGTTAGTACATTCAGGTGATAAACCTCATGAGTATCCAGAGTGTGGGAAGAGATTCAGTGGGCATGGACATATGAAGACTCACAGGATGGTGCATGCGGATGAGAGACCTTTTCAATGTGCTGAGTGTGGCAAAAAATTTAGAGTACGTGGAACTATAATAAGGCACATGTTAGTGCATTCAGGTGACAAACCTCATGAATGTCCAGAGTGTGGGAAGAGATTCAGTCGTCTTGGAAGTATGAAGACTCACATGTTAGTGCATTCAGGTGACTAGCCTCACGAGTGTCCAGAGTGTGGGAAGAGATTCAGTCGTCTTAGTGATATGAAGAGGTACAAAATGATACATGCAGGTAATAGGCTAATCACTTAGTGTGTGGAAGGTAATTAAAAGAATGTTGAAGGATAATGAGGCACATGCAGGTATATTAACTTAACTTTAATCTAACAGTGTGTGTGCTATCACAATGTCAGTTGGATGTTCTTCAAAGGTAATTCTGTTTTGTTTGAGAAATACACTTCACCATGAAAGGTAATGATCAAGATATTTTATTATATTGTTTTTTTATGAAAGTTAGATGACCAAGCAAGAACTAGAGAAGCTGTCACTATAGGAAAATTCAAAATTGCTTATATGTATAGAAATATCTCTTTAGTTTAGCAAAGATAAATCAAAGCTTTAAATGTTTTTCTTCATATTTATGTAAATAATAATGTGCTTTCTGTTTTTGTTCTCTGTGAAAATTTATTTAAAATGTAATATACTCTGTAGCTAAGTTATGGACATTATTGTTGTAATGTTATTTAGCATTGGTGCTGGTGAAGAAGACAGTCTGAGACGTACTTAAGATGAGACCAGTTGATTGATAGGGAAATGTAGGTTAATCAAGGAATTTTCTCATCAGATTCATATGCAAACTGATGTCTATTTTATATTTTTTGTTTAGGCATATTTATGAATAATACTCTTGATTATAAATATTTCACCGAAGAATTTATTGAAGGCAGATTGGCATTTATAACTGTCAGTCAAGTTAATATGAAATTTAAATTTATATTACTCTAGAAATTTACATCACTCTAAATTTACCAGAAATTTATATTACTCTAGCCTAACGTTATCAGTTATGCTGTAATTGTCTTGGAATAATATTTTACCCGATTTACCTGAGGGCCACTAACCCTAGTGGCCTCGATAAAAATGGGAAGCTGGCAGCTTGTTGAAGTTTCCCTCCCCCCCCCCCAATTTTCCTAGATTTTTTACAGGTATATTTTGAAATTCAGCACATTTTGGCAGTTATGGCATTGGCAGGTAGTCAGTTCCATCTATCAATAACCCTGTGGGTGAAAAAGCCTGATTCAAAGTTATATTAGCTTGATTAGCAATAATATTATCCTGATTCCTATAAACCTCTGTCAATTATATTTTCCAAACTGGCAATTATATTAAGATGATTGTGAATTACATAAACCTTACTGGCAATTATATTAGCATGACTGTCAATTTATATCAAACAGATACTTATTTATGTTGTGGTGCTCGTGGGTTCTATTACATCTATCAATGGAGAGTTTCAGATCAGGATTAGCATTTAGGAACAAGGTTTTGTACATGTAAATAGCACAAGAGAATGTGTAGAGCGAGTGTATATTTAGCATGTTCATGGATTTAAACAGAGAGGCTGTGTGTTGATTGAAGACAATTTTATTGTTCTGATAGCAGATTTTTATTGGGTGGTGATGAGCATCAGGTAATTTGCAGTGGTTGAATGAACCCCATGCACAGATACCATATGTTCACATACCAACCCTAATTTTCAAAGAAACCTCTAGATTTTTAGCTCCAGCCATTTCATTACTCTACAACAAATCATTTGAACTCCAAACATTTCCTGATATTCTAAGGGAAAAAAAGCAAGAGTAACCTTAGTCCATTAAAGTGTCAATCTCACTGAAGTCAACAATTATAGACCAATATCAACTCTGCAGATTTTGTCTAAAATATTTTAAAGAGTTAATCTACAAGCAGCCTTAATCCTATTTCTATTTAGCAAAACAAAATTTACTTAGTTCTTGCCATAATGGTTTCAGGCCCAAAAAAGGACCAATCATGCACCGATTAGTATGATTAACTTTATATATGCAGCTCTTGGAAGAAATGAGTACCCTTGTTCATTTATTTGTTGACCTACATTAAGACTTTTTTACACTGTTAACACATTAACTTTCTTAAATTACAACATTACGGAGTAAGAGGTCACTCCCTCCAATACCTTCAGTCTTACCTTAGTGACAGGCTCCAGTATGTCTCTGTGAATGATTCCAATTCACCCACTCTACCTATTAACACTGGTGTTACACTGGGCAGTATTCTTCACCCTCTCGTCTTTCTCATCTCCCCTCCCTTTCCAGCCCGTTGCCATCATGAGGGGGCTTGATTGGCGGATGCTAGAGTGTGATGCTCCATGGGACAGTGTCCTCTGTCCTTATGAAGCCTAATGCTCTTGCTGCCATTTTCGCTAATTGTGCTGAATGCTTTTTCCTATTAAGTTTAATTATTCCTACCCAATTCTCCTGTTTAATTGCTATTTCCTTGTGATGTTTTGCAATTCTTGATTATTCTTTCAAATGTTTTCTTCTGTTTAGACACCGGGTTTTTGGGGAGGCACACTCTCTATCCCGTAAAACTGTGGTACTCGGCATTGTCGAGCAAGGGGACACCTTTATTGTCAATCTTTTCCTTCATTGCTGAGCCCAATTATATCGTGCTGAGCTTCCATTATATCTTGACGGACTGATGATTCCTTTGGTTACGACTGTAGGGGGTATATCTACAGTGCACCCTTGGGGGTGGGAGGCCTTTGTCTTGTTGGGTGTCCTATCCTCTAATTGTGGCTACATGGTGGGTGTGGGGCCTTGTTTGTTGATGAAATGTTTACTCATTCACTTACATGCTGATATCTGACCCTCTTTTTAACTTCCAAGACGTGAGGGGTGGGAGACCAGGCCCCCAAGTCGAACTGTGATGGAAAGCTGGGCTCTGTAGCCCACACTACATTGGTCCCAGATCAGGCAGCTCCTGACTCAACCTGCTTGATGGGGTTCTGGGAGCTCTTCTGCTACCTGACTTGTGAGTGCTTGGTCCACCAGGTTCCAACTACCCCTATCTGCTCCCCCTCCCACCTCTGTGGCTGGGTTGAGCCCCAAGCTCCCAATGATGACCACCTCATCACATGGAGTGGCTCCATCTCTCATTGTAACAACTTGGCCTCTTTGTCCCCCCCCCCCTCCTTCTTACTGGGGGTGCTCGGTGCTGTTCCCTCCGCAGTCACACTCACACGATTCCTTCCAGTTCTAATACGTTCCAAGCTTTATTTGGTTCTGCTACATGGACTAAGTATTTTGATCTTAGTCATGTTGATTCTACTCATCCTGATGATTTATTCATCCATAAACACCTAGTTGATTTGGTGGATACCTTTGTTTTTTTTATCCCCACGCCTACTGATACATGTTTCTTTGCAGCGCCTTCTCGAGAAACAGCTGTCTGCTTAGCCTCATTGTCCTGCATTGGGAAACCCCGGTTCGGATCTCCAAAAATGCCTAGTTAAATGCTAGGATTTACACAGCCATTCTCCCGCACCATGTAGCGACTGGTGATAGCTGTCAATGCTATCAATCAGAGCTATTGATATGCTTTAATATACCTAGTAATATCTCTCATTTTTTTTTTTTACAAAGTATCTGTCAACTTTTAAAAATTTTGCTACAATTTACCTACCTGGTTGATGGGGTTCTGGGAGTTCTTCTACTCCCCAAGCCCGGCCCGAGGCCAGACTCGACTTGTGAGAGTTTGGTCCACCAGGCTGTTGCTTGGAGCGGCCCGCAGGCCCACATACCCACCACAGCCTGGTTGGTCCGGCACTCTTTGGAGGAATAAATCTAGTTTCCTCTTGAAAATGTCCACGGTGGTTCCGGCAATATTTCTTATGCTTGCTGGGAGGACATTGAACAACCGCGGACCTCTGATGTTTATACAGTGTTCTCTGATTGTGCCTATGGCACCTCTGCTCTTCACTGGTTCTATTCCACATTTTCTTCCATGTCGTTCACTCCAGTACGTTGTTATTTTACTGTGTAGATTTGGTACTTGGCCCTCCAGTATCTTCCAGGTGTATATTATTTGATATCTCTCTCGTCTTCTTTCTAGTGAGTACATTTGGAGGGCTTTGAGACGATCCCAATAATTTAGGTGCTTTATTGCGTCTATGCGTGCCGTATATGTTCTCTGTATTCCCTCTATTTCAGCAATCTCTCCTGCTCTGAAGGGGGAAGTGAGTACTGAGCAGTACTCACGACGGGACAACACAAGTGACTTGAAGAGTACAACTATTGTGATGGGATCCCTGGATTTGAAAGTTCTCGTAATCCATCCTATCATTTTTCTGGCTGTCGCAATATTTGCTTGAAACCTACTTAAAATTATCCGTTATATTAAGGACCTTCTCGAAACACTGCATGTACTAGTAGCTTTACAAGAATGTAAACACCATGCTATGTACCCCTAACAAACCCAATGTTCCTTATGTGTGTGTGTGTGTATGTGTATATATATATATATATATATATATATATATATATATATATATATATATATATATATATATATATATGTCGTACCTAGTAGCCAGAACTCACTTCTCAGCCTACTATTCAAGGCCCGATTTGCCTAATAAGCCAAGTTTTCCTGAATTAATATATTTACTATAATTTTTTTCTTATGAAATGATAAAGCAACCCTTTTCTCTATGTATGAGGTCAATTTTTTTTATTGTAGTTAAAATTAACGTAGATATATGACCGAACCTAACCAACCCTACCTAACCTAACCTAACCTATATTTATAGGTAAGGTTAGGTTAGGTAGCCAAAAAAAGCTAGGTTAGGTTAGGTTAGGTAGGTTAGGTAGACGAAAAAACATTAATTCATGAAAACTTGGATTATTAGGCAAATCGGGCCTTGAATAGTAGGCTGAGAAGTGCGTTCTGGCTATTAGGTACGACATATATATATATATATATATATATATATATATATATATATATATATATATATATATATATATATATATATATATATATATATATATATATATATGTCGTACCTAGTAGCCAGAACTCACTTCTCAGCCTACTATGCAAGGCCCGATTTGCCTAATAAGCCAAGTTTTCATGAATTAATGTTTTTTCGTCTACCTAACCTACCTAACCTAACCTAACCTAGCTTTTTTTGGCTACCTAACCTAACATTACCTATAAAGATAGGTTAGGTTAGGTTAGGTAGGGTTGGTTAGGTTCGATCGTATATCTACGTTAATTTTAAATCCAATAAAAAATTTTTTACCTCATACATAATGAAATGGGTAGCTTTATCATTTCATAAGAAAAAAATTAGAGAAAATAAATTAATTCAGGAAAACTTGGCTTACTAGGCAAATCGGGCCTTGCATAGTAGGCTGAGAAGTGAGTTCTGGCTACTAGGTACGACATATATATATATATATATATATATATATATATATATATATATATATATAAATAAAGATAGGTATATATGTATAAATATATAAAGATAGGTTAGGTTAAATTAGGTAGGGCTGGTTAGGTTTAGTCATATATCTACGTTAATTTTAACTCCAATAAAAAAAATTGACCTCATACGTAATGAAATGCGTAGCTTTATCACTTCATAAGAAAAAATTATAGAAAATATATTATTTCAGGAATACTTGGCTTATTAGGCAAATTGGGCCTTGCATATTAGGATGAGAAGTGCATTCTGGCTACTAGGTACGACATATATATATATATATATATATATATATATATATATATATATATATAATGTCGTACCTAGTAGCCAGAATGCACTTCTCATCCTAATATGCAAGGCCCGATTTGCCTAATAAGCCAAGTATTCCTGAAATAATATATTTTCTATAATTTTTTTCTTATGAAGTGATAAAGCTACCCATTTCATTATGTATGAGGTCAATTTTTTTTTTATTGGAGTTAAAATTAACGTAGATATATGACTGAACCTAACCAGCCCTACCTAATTTAATCTAACCTATCTTTATAGGTTAGGTTAGGTTAGGTAGCCAAAAAAGTTAGGTAGTCGAAAAACAATGAATTCATGAAAACTTGGCTTATTAGGCAAATCAGGCCTTGCATAGTAGGATGAGAAGTGCATTCTGGCTACTAGGTATGATATATATATATATATATATATATATATATATATATATATATATATATATATATATATATATATATATATATATATATATATATATATATATATATATATATATTTACGGTATAATGTTGTTAAATATGACTGAAAATGTAAGATTAATAATTCTTAACACAAATTTTCTCAATATTTCTTATGTTTCTTTTCACTGTCAATGGTAATTGAAAAATCGATTCTCCAAAATTTATTTTTATTTCTAGTCTGACGCGACGCCTGAATGCGTTTCATAATAACTTTTTACATTTTCAAAGATTTTAGTTTACACACACAACTGTAACCTGTAAACACGCATTATACATCCATACTTATACTCGCATTTGGGTGAGGTGATATGGTACAACAGTTTTGGGTGGGGTGAACAAACTTGTGACAAGCACAAGACAAAACATGAAACAATTGGTATAACTTGGATAAGAGAACATAAGAATGGAAGTAACTGCAGAGGGTCTATTGACCTATACCTCTATATTGGTTAGGAGTCTTGAAGTGGGTAGAACATACAGTAGTTGTGGATTAATTGGCTGTTGATTGCTGGTGTTGACTTTTTGATGTGTAGTGCCTCGCAGATGTCGAGCCTCCTGCTATCGCTGTATCTATCAATGATTTCTGTGTTGTTTGTTAAGATTTCTCTTGTGATGGTCTGGTTGTGAGAAAAGATTATATGTTCCTTGATGGAGCCTCTATGGAGATTATATGGAGAACATTGTAATCTCTTCTCACAACCAGACCATCACCGGAGAAATCTTAACAAACAACATAGAAATCATTGATACATACAGCGACAGCAGGAGGCTTGACATCTGCGAGGCACTACACATCAAAAAGTCAACGCCAGCAATCAACAGCCAATTAATATACAACTATATTCTACCCACTTCAAGACTCCGAACTAATATAGAAGCATCAAGAGGAAGTATGGGCCAATAGGCCCTCTGCAGTTACTTCCATTCTTATGTTCTCTTATCCAAGTTATACCCATTGTTTCATGTTTTGTCTTGTGCTTGTCCCAAGTTTGTTCACCTCACCCAAAACTGTTGTACCATATCACCTCACCCAAATGCGAGTATAAGTATGGATGTATAATGAGTGTTTACAGGTTACAGTTGTGTGTGTAAACTAAAGTCTTAGAAAATGTAATAAGTTATTACGAAATGTGTTCAGGCGTCGCGTCAGACTAGAAATAAAAATAAATTTTGGAGAATTGATTTTTCAATTACCATTGACAGTGAAAAGAAACTTAAGAAATATTGAGAAAATTCATGTTAGAATTATTAATCTTACCTTTTCGGTCATACTTAACAACATGTTTTCAAGAAAGACTGCTACCAAAATATACTAATATATATATAATATATATATATATATATATATATATATATATATATATATATATATATATATATATATATACAGTGGTACCTCCCATAACGAATTTAATCCGTTCCATGTTCGTCATGTGAAACGGACGTCATACAAAACGAGTGTCCCCCATGTAACCAGTGTGATGCACTGTGTTTATTGTGAAATTTCCCTAGTGTGCATGACATCAAATGTTCCCCAAAATATAATTTTTCCTTGTAAAATGATAAATTACCATCCCTGAACATGTCTATGTAAAAATATTTACCAAATTCCACTTACTTTGGCTGTGAGGGCGTGGACAAGGTGCGCTGTGACGTCATCAGGGGCTGGTCGCCCGTGTGTGAAGCTCCCAGACACGGTCGTGCAGGCCATTCAAGCACCGCGTGTTGCCACAAATATATTTTCAAATATTTTTCCTATGCATTTCCAATGCGGTTTTATTTGTTTCTTTTATCGTATATGATGCATATTTGTGACCTTTACAATATGTATACAGTAGAATGTTCATAATTTTCCATGAAACTGTGATACATGTGTCAGTAATGTGTCCACAATAAATGTTTATTGTCACAATATTACGTGGTAAAAATGCACTAATATTACAATATGTACAGTTTCACATACCATTTACACAGTAACACACTGTATTACACACTCAGTACTTTGGAGGTGCGTAATAGTCAACGAAGTAGTCCATGGTACACAGCGCGACTTTGCTCTCCTTGCACCAGCTACAGATAGATTTTTGTTTCCTGTTTCATCGTTCTGTGTGCTTGCAAATAATGCACTCGCGTGCACCCTTGGCTTTAGTACTTGTAGGTGGTATGTAGCCAAGCTTGTAAAGCATAAGGTAGTATTGAAACGATTATAGGAAAAGCTCAATTTGTAAGGTAGTCTTGAAAAGATCGCTTTGTAAGGTCCCACACAGGAAGAGATTCAGCTAGCCTCAAAGAGTGTCCATCAGTCAGGAAGAGATTCAGCTAGCCTCAAAGAGTGTCCATCAGTCAGGAAAAGATTCAGGTATTCTTAAAAATATCAATGAACACCACCACCATGGAAGCCGCTAACACTGTTCATCTATGCTACTTGTATCAGATACATCATCACTGAACGCAGAAAACGATTCATCTATGTATCATCTATATACATTAGAGATGGCAAGGGTGGGGCTCAGAGCTACACCTGGATACGCTCGCTGTATCATCCTCATAGGTGCTGTATCACTGGCATCCGACCGTTGTGTTAAGCCCTTATTGCGCCTAGCTTCACCAATGTTATGACCCTTATGTTCTTCAAACAATAGGGTCTGAATTGCACTGACTGAGTACAGTCTTTCAACACCGTGTGGGACAGGTGTTTGAGAGCCAGAGGCATGTGTGCTACAAATGGTTGCTCACGCACTACTAACCCAGCCAGCAGCCCTTGTCTTTCATATTCGTTATAGCAAAAGGTTCGTTCAGTGTTTGTTGGGTAGGCTGCTCCATTATGACAATCTTTCTTTGTTTCAAATGTGTTCCATTTGTTTTGTATTTATCACTTACGTCTCAATAATGGAGCAGCCTACCCGACAAACACTGAACGAACCTTTATGACATTTGTCCATTTTTCAAATTGTTTCAACAGTTCTTTTATTTTTCGTTTTTTTTTTTTTTTAAGAAACATGGAGCAGTCGACCTGTAGACCACCGAACGAACATTTTTGACATTTGTACTGGTTTTCAAAATTCTTCATATTTTTTATTATTTACATTTTTTGTATGTAAGAAACATGGAGCAGCCTACCTGCCGACCACCGAACGAACCTTTTGCTATAAGACAAATGAAAAATAAATATTGAACACATTTGAAGAAAGGAAAATGTCATAATGGTTTATTCAGTGTATGTAAGGTAGGCTTCTCCATTATTGAGATGTAAATGACAAATAAAAAACAAATGGAACACATTTGAAACAAAGAAAGATTGTTATAATGGAGCAGCCTACCTGCCGAACACCGAACGAACTTTTTTGACATTTGTTGTATATCAGATATTTCATTTCTTTTTTCCTACAAAAACGTCAATGCTTTGCAACATCTCAGCAGTCACCCTTTTATATCCCAGCATCATTAGCATCTTTAAACAAGAACAACATAATTTATGTGCATCGTCGGAGGCGTCTAAGAATGTGCAAGCAGCAGCGCGACCCCATCATGTGGTGTTGACGTTACTCAAACCAGCGTTCGTCATACGGGACGATTTGACGCCGATCGGGCCGTTCGTTACCCAAAATATTCGTCTTTTCGGGCAATCGTTATGCGAGGTACCACTGTATATATATATATATATATATATATATATATATATATATATATATATATATATATATATATATATATATATATATATATATATATATATATATATATCTATATAATATATTATATATACCATATCACAGTACCATCCTGTGAGTCTTCATATGTCCACGCTGACTGAATCTCTATCCACATTCTGGACACCTATCACATTCTGGTGATACATATATATATATAACAGTCTCGTGGTGTAGTGGTAAGACACTCGCCTGGCGTTCCGCAAGCGCTATGTCATGGGTTTGTATCCTGGCCGGGGAGGATTTACTGGGCGCAATTCCTTAACTGTAGCCTCTGTTTAACGCAACAGTAAAATGTGTACTTGGATGAAAAAACGATCCTTTGCGGCAGGGGATCGTATTCCAGGGACCTGCTCGAAACGCTACGCGTACTAGTGGCTGTACAAGAATGTAACAACTCTGTTATATATCTCAAAAAAACAAAAAAAAATTATATATATATATATATATATATATATATATATATATATATATATATATATATATATATATATATATATTAATATATTTTGGTAGCAGTCTTTCCTGTAGACATATATTATTAAATATGACCGAAAAAGTAAGATTAATAATTCTAACACGAATTTTCTCAATCTTTCGTACATTTCTTTTCACTGTTGGTGGTAATTCAAAAATCAATTCTCCAAAATTCATTTTTATTTCTAGTCTGATGCGACACGAGCGCGTTTCGTAAAACTTATTACATTTTCAAAGACTTTAGTTTACAAATACACAACTGAATAGAACTTACACATCTCCGATTTTGTTTATATCTACATTTGAGTGAGGTGGATGGGGTGAGGTGGCATTAATAGGGTATTAATTTCATCAACACAAGACAGAACAAGAGGTGGCATTAATAGGGTATTAATTTCATCAACACAAGACAGAACACGAAACAATGGGTATTGAAATGGAAGTGATTGTAGAAAGCCTATTGGTCCATATTTCTTGATGCTTCTATATTGGAGTGGAGTCTTGAGGTGGGTAGAATATAGTTGTGCATTAATTGGCTGTTGATTGCTGGTGTTGACTTCTTGATGTGTAATGCCTCGCAAACATCAAGCCGCCTGCTATCGCTGTATCTATCGATGATTTCTGTGTTGTTTACTAGGATTTCTCTGGCGATGGTTTGGTTGTGGGAAGAGATTATATGTTCCTTAATGGAACCCTGTTGCTTATGCATTGTTAAACGCCTAGAAAGAGATGTTGTTGTCTTGCCTATATACAGTACTGGGTTTTTTGGAGCTTACAGTCCCCAAGAGGGCATTTGAAGGCATAGACGACGTTAGTCTCTTTTAAAGCATTCTGTTTTGTGTCTGGAGAGTTTCTCATGAGTAGGCTGGCCGTTTTTTTGGTTTTATAGTAAATCGTCAGTTGTATCCTCTGATTTTTGTCTGTAGGGATAACGTTTCTATTAACAAAATCTTTCAGGACCCTTTCCTCCGTTTTATGAGCTGTGGAAAAGAAGTTCCTGTAAAATAGTCTAATAGGGGGTATAGGTGTTGTGTTGGTTGTGTCTTCAGAGGTTGCATGGCGTTTCACTTTCCTTCTTATGATGTCTTCGACGAAACCATTGGAGAAGCCGTTGTTGACTAGGACCTGCCTTACCCTACAGAGTTCTTCGTCGACTTGCTTCCATTCTGAGCTGTGGCTGAGAGCATGGTCGACATATGCGTTAACAACACTCCTCTTGTACCTATCTGGGCAGTCGCTTTTGGCATTTAGGCACATTCCTATGTTCGTTTCCTTAGTGTAGACTGCAGTGTGGAAACCTCCGCTCTTTTCCATGACTGTTACGACATTTTTACACAGGTACCTGATGTCAGACATTTGCAGGAGCTGAAGGAGGCATTTGAACAGAGTTCCGTGCTGCGTTTCACTTACAAGATGGAAAAGGATGGGAAGCTGCCCTTTCTAGATGTAACAGTCATGGAAAAGAGCGGAGGTTTCCACACTGCAGTCTACACTAAGGAAACGAGCATAGGAATGTGCCTAAATGCCAACAGCGACTGCCCAGACAGGTACAAGAGGAGTGTTGTTAACGCATATGTCGACCGTGCTCTAAGCCACAGCTCAGAATGGAAGCAAGTCGATGAAGAACTCTGTAGGGTAAGGCAGGTCCTAGTCAACAACGGCTTCTCCAATGGTTTCGTCGAAGACATCATAAGAAGGAAAGTGAAATGCCATGCAACCTCTGAAGAGACAACTAACACAACACCTATACCCCCTATTAGACTATTTTGCAGGAACTTCTTTTCCACAGCTCATAAAACAGAGGAAAGGGTCCTGAATGATATTGTTAATAGAAACGTTATCCCTACAGACAAAAATCAGAGGATACAACTGATGATTTACTATAAAACCAGAAAAACGGCCAGCCTACTCATGAGAAACTCTCCAGACACAAAGCAGAACGCTTTAAAAGAGACCAACGTCGTCTATGCCTTCAAATGCCCACTTGGAGACTGTAAGCTCCAAAAAAACCAGTATATAGGCAAGGCAACAACATCTCTTTCTAGGCGTTTAACAATGCATAAGCAACAGGGCTCCATTAAGGAACATATAATCTCTTCCCACAACCAAACCATCGCCAGAGAAATCCTAGTAAACAACACAGAAATCATCGATAGATACAGTGATAGCAGGTGGCTTGAGGTTTGCGAGGCACTACACATTAAGAAGTCAACACCAGCAATCAACAGCCAATTAATGCACAACTACATTCTACCCACCTCAAGACTCCGTTCCAATGTAGAAGCATCAAGAAATATGGACCAATAGGCTTTCTACAATCACTTCCATTTCAATACCCATTGTTTTGTGTTCTGTCTTGTGTTGGTGAAATTAATACCCTATTAATGCCACCTCTTGTTCTGTCTTGTGTTGATGAAATTAATACCCTATTAATGCCACCTCACCCCATCCACCTCACTCAAATGTAGATATAAACGAAACCAGGAGATGTGTAAGTTCTATTCAGTTGTGTATTTGTAAACTAAAGTCTTTGAAAATGTAATAAGTTTTACGAAACGCGCTCGTGTCGCATCAGACTAGAAATAAAAATTTATTTTGGAGAATTGATTTTTGAATTACCACCAACAGTGAAAAGAAATGTACGAAAGATTGAGAAAATTCGTGTTAGAATTATTAATCTTACTTTTTCGGTCATATTTAATAATATATGTCTACAGGAAAGACTGCTACCAAAATATACTAATATATATATATATATATATATATATATATATATATATATATATATATATATATATATATATATATATATATATATATATATAATATTGGTGTATACTGGCAGCAGGTTTTCTTTCAAACATGTTTCATTGAATATGACTGCATATTCTGTATTTATTTTTTTCTGGTTTAGGGCTTCTATCCCTCTATTTTCTTAGCATCAGGGCTTAGTTGAAATAGGAGTTCTCCAAAACTCATTTTCGTACTTTTAAGGTGAAGAAAAGAAGTGATTTACTATAGAATGTATTACACTTATTTATACAATTTGCACAACGTTTCGAACCTCCATGGTTCGTTCTCAAGTGAAGAGATCTTACAATGCTGGTTGATTTTATACCCGCACTGGGTCAGGTGATAAGATTGTCTTAACACCTGAAAATAGTTAGAGGGATAGAAGCCCTAAACCAGAAAATAATAAATACAGAATATACGGTCATATTCAATGAAACATATATATATATATATATATATATATATATATATATATATATATATATATGTCGTACCTAGTAGCCAGAACTCACTTCTCAGCCTACAATGCAAGGCCCGATTTGCCTAATAAGCCAAGTTTTCCTGAATTAATATATTTTCTCTAATTTTTTTCTTATGAAATGATAAAGCTACCCATTTCATTATGTATGAGGTCAATTTTTTTTATTGGAGTTAAAATTAACGTAGTTATATGACTGAACCTAACCAACCCTACCTAACCTAACCTATCCTATCTTTATAGGTTAGGTTTGGTTAGGTAGCCGAAAAAGTTAGGTTAGGTTAGGTTAGGTAGGTTAGGTAGTCGAAAAACAAATAATTCATGAAAACTTGGCTTATTAGGCAAATTTGGCCTTGCATAGTAGGCTGAGAAGTGCGTTCTGGCTACTAGGTACGACATATATATATATATATATATATATATATATATGTAAAATATTTATGTCATACCTAGTAGCCAGAACGCTCTTCTCGGCCTACTATGCAAGGCCTGATTTGCCTAATAGGCCGAGTGATTTTCATTATTTTCAATAAATTGTTTGCAGTTAGTTTATTTGAATTATTATTATTATATTAAGAACATAAATTATTGACGTAGTTGAGTTTCTTTAGGTTAGGTTAAAATAGGTTAGGCTAGGTAGGGGTTGGTTAGGTTCAGTCATATATCTACATTAGTTTTAAGTCAAATATAAACAAATTAACTCATACATAATGAAATGGATAGCTTTATCATTTCATAAGAAAAAAAATAGAAAAATATATAATGTCTGGAAAACTTGGCTTATTAGGCAAATCGGGCCTTGCGTAGTAGGCCAAGTGCTGCTTTCTGGCTACTAGGAACAACATTATATATATATATATATATATATATATATATATATATATATATATATATATATATATATATATATATATATATATATATATATATATATATATATATATATATAATGTCGTACCTAGTAGCCAGAACTCACTTCTCAGCCTACTATGCAAGGCCCGATTTGCCTATTAAGCCAAGTTTTCATGAATTAATTGTTTTTCGACTACCTAACCTACCTAACCTAACCTAACCTAACTTTTTCGGCTACCTAACCTAACCTAACCTATAAAGATAGGTTAAGTTAGGTTAGGTAGGGTTGGTTAGGTTCGGTCATATATCTAAGTCAATTTTAACTCCAATAAAAAAAAATTGACCTCATACATAATGAAATGGGTAGCTTTATCATTTCATAAGAAAAAAATTAGAGAAAATATATTAATTCAGGAAAACTTGGCTTATTAGGCAAATCGGGCCTTGCATAGTAGGCTGAGAAGTGCGTTCTGGCTATTTAGTACAACATATATATATATATATATATATATATATATATATATATATATATATATATATATATATATATATATATATATATATATATATATATATATATATATATTATTATTAAATATGACCGAAAAAGTAAGATTAATAATTCTAACACGAATTTTCTCTATCTTCCTTATGTTTCTTTTCACTGTTGATGGTAATTCAAAGATCAATTCTCCAAAATTCATTTTTATTTCTAGTCTGACGCGACACTTGAGCGCGTTTCGTAAAACTTATTACATTTTCAAAGACTTTAGTTTACAAACACACAACTGAAACTGAATAGAGCTTACACATCTTCGAGGTTTATATCTACATTTGGGTGAGGTGGATGAGGTGAAAAACTAACTTTCAACAATGGGTATTCAATGGGTATTAAATTCCAACACAAGACAGAACACGAAACAATGGGTATTGAATGGGTATTAAATTCAAACACAAGACAGAACACGAAACAATGGGTATTGAATGGAAGTAATTGTAGAAAGCCTATTGACCCATATTTCTTGATGCTTTTATATTGGAGCGGAGTCTTGAAATGGGTAGAATATAGTTGTGCATTAATTGGCTGTTGATTGCTGGAATACCCATTGTTAAAAGTTCGTTTTTCACCTCATCCACCTCACCCAAATGTAGATATAAACCTCGAAGATGTGTAAGCTCTATTCAATCTCAGTTGTGTGTTTGTAAACTAAAGTCTTTGAAAATGTAATAAGTTTTACGAAACGTGCTCAAGTGTCGCGTCAGACTAGAAATAAAAATGAATTTTGGAGAATTGATCTTTGAATTACCATCAACAGTGAAAAGAAACATAAGAAAGATAGAGAAAATTCGTGTTAGAATTATTAAAATTACTTTTTCGGTCATATTTAATAATATGTCTACAGGAAAGACTGCTACCAAAATATACTAAAATATATATATATTTATATATATATATATATATATATATATATATATATATATATATATATATATATATATATATATATATATATATATATATATATATATATATGTCGTACCTAGTAGCCAGAACGCACTTCTCAGCCTACTATGCAAGGCCCAATTTGCTTAATAAGCCAAGTTTTCCTGAATTAATATATTTTCTCTAATTTTTTTCTTATGAAATGATAAAGCTACCCATTTCATTATATATGAGGTCAATTTTTTTTTTATTGGAGTTAAAATTAACGTAGATATATGACCGAACCTAACCAACCCTACCTAACCTAACCTAACCTATCTTTATAGGTTAGGTTAGGTTAGGTAGCCGAAAAAGTTAGGTAGGTTAGGTTGCCGAAAAAACATTAATTCATGAAAACTTTGCTTATTAGACAAATCAGGCCTTGCATAGTAGGCTGATAAGTGCGTTCCGGCTACTAGGTACGACATATATATATATAATGTAGGTATATAGGGATTGCTCCAGTAGATTGCCACAAGGATAGTAAACATATTCTTGAAACCCAAGGCCATTCAATGCTCCAGATTGATATGTTACTCGACCTCCCTCATGGTCATCCTGACCAGTCTCTTTGCGTAATGAAGATCACTTTTGATAGTAGGTCCCTTCCGTCTTCCGTAATTCTTGCTGGTGCCAGGTGCTCCATTCAGGAGCATCTGTTCTCCTCCCCTCTGCAATAGGTGCTGGAAATTTGGGCATGGTCCCTTGAAATGCACAAGTGCCGTGTCTCTATGCCCCTTGTGTGCATACTCAGGTCATTATAAGACAGTGCTTTTCTTCCCAAGCTCACTGCATCAATTGCAGTGATGCCCACCCTACCTTCTCCCGCACATGTGTGCAATACAAATTTGAGGAAGCCATCGTCAATTTGAAACATCAGAATCATTTATCTTTTCTTGAGGTGAGACGCCAAGTACGCCATCTTTTATCTTCCTCTGGCATGTCTTATTCTCGTATATTGCGTTCCACTTGTCGCCCTCTCCCACTTTCTCAGTTTTGCAACTGTTTCCAGGCCATGGACCTGGACACCACCACCACCACCACCTCACCTGCTCTATTGAATTCTGGGCCAGAGGGTCTTCCTCCTGGTTCTCTGTCTGGTGTCTCCCTTCCCTTCCTCCCTTCCTTCCCTTTCTTCCTTCCTTCCTTCCTTCCTTCCTTCCTTCCTTCCTTCCTTCCTTCCCAGTCTTCCCTGTCTCCTGTGCCCTCTTTTCCTTCTCGGCCCTCCCCTCTTGTATTTTGGCCCTCCACACCACCTGTCCATCCAGGTCGTTGTCCCTCCTCCCAGCAATCTTCATATTGACTGCTCCTGTTCTCCTTCTCCTGTTGAGACTGCAATGGCTGTCGCCCAGTGCGATGCTGCTGGCACACCTGTCTATATCAGAAACATAAGCCTGGCTCCTCTTCTTCCTCCCCAGCAGGTAAGAAGGCATCAATCTCTTCCTCACCTTCCGACTCAGACTCTATCCCTGAATCCCCCTCCCATTTCGGTGGTTAAGTCCTCTGTCCCAAATATGGAAATTCCCTTGGCCCTCAATTCTCTCTTGGATGCTGCCCTTGATGAGGTGCGCTCCCCTGTTTCTGCCCCTCCTCTCCCTGATTGCCTTAACCACACCTCTCCAATGCTGCTCTGGACCCTGTCAGTCCACCTCTGGTTCATCCTACCACTACCTTGACTCCATTGTTCTTGTTAGATTTACCTGTTCTTGCTAGATTTACCTGTTCTTGCTAGATTTACCTGTTCTTGCTAGATTTACCTGTTCTTGCTAGATTTACCTGTTCTTGATAGATTTACCTGTTCTTGCTAGATTTATCTATGCCCCATAACCCCAATTTCACTGATCCTGACCTTGCTTAGTATACTGTTTTAATTTGCCTTTGTTTGACCCGTGTTCTCTATTTCTATTCTCTCTATTTTTGACAATGTTTATTCTTCATTTGAATATTCATGTATTTTATGCCAACTTCTATGAATTCCAGCTTCGGATATCACAGTTTTCACTGCTTTGTGTCTGTCTCCAGGAGCCGATGCTTGGCACTTGTCCTGGTCACTTCCATGGTTATGCCATTCTCTTCCTCCATTTTTTGCTAGGGCCCATAACACTACTGCTCTTTTGATTCGTACTGATATTACCTTCGTCCCCATACTTTTCCAGTTGCACATTTAGTGTTCTGTGGCCCATATCTTTTGAGTAATTGGTATACAGTCTGTTCCATTTATCTCCCCCCAAATTTTCCACTTCCTCTTCCTGGTCTTAAACATCCATTGGACTCTTTTAGCAGAGCCTATGCTCCTGTTGGGTGATTTTACTTGTCGGCATACTCTCTGGGGCGATGATCTGCACACGGGGCCTCCTTCCCGAAGGGTTCGTCCTCTGTTCTTCTCTGTCTCTTCTGAATTCTGGTGAACCCACTTATGTTGACACCTGCTCTTGCACCGTCTCCTGTGTTGATCTTTCTCTCCTGCCCCTGTTCTCTTTATTTAGATTTCATATGGCGGGTTCTTTGTGACCTCCATAACAGTAACCATTTCCCCATCCTTGTCACCTTTTTCTCTTTTCACCCTTCCGTCTCCGTCCCTAGGTGCCAGTTTGCCAAGGCTAACTGGAATCTATTCACCCTACATGCTACTCTTTTCGACCACTCCGATCTGCCTCTCCCTCAAGCCTTACTCCTTTTTCATCACACCATATTAGACGCTGCCCTTCGCTCTATTCCTCGCTCTACCTCCCGAGGCATGTGGAAGTGCCTGGTGGACTGCAGGCTGTGTTTCGGCTGTCTGCTGTAAGAGCGCAGCATAGAAGAAAGACAGATGCAGATTGATGGTTGTTTTCTTTCGTTTCACAAGGCAAGTGCGGTCTGTACGGCTAAACGTGTGAGTTTGAAATCTTTTGTCTCCATCATTACAACTGAAACTCCTCTGCCCCAGATCAGGAAGAAAATCTGTAAGATATCGGGTAAGTTTGGTCTAGATATCTCGCCAGTCCTTCACTTCGGTGGTTCTATTGTGGTGGATCCAGTGTCGGTTGCTACCGGACTGGGTTCCCCGTTTTTCGACTCTTGGCTCCAGTTCTAGTCTTCCTCCATCTTTCCTTATTCGTAAGCACCTTCATGAATCTTGTTCCATAGATTTTCACATGCATCTCCAGCTTCTCTATAATGATCCTTTCTCTCTTTCCAAACTCCGGTCTGCCCTGACTCATTGCGGTTCTATGGCAGTACTGTCTAAATTCAATTATGGTTGTCGTGCTTACTCATCTGCCCCCCCTCCCCGCTCAGCTCATTGTTGCCGTGTGGGGGCTTAGTGGGCGGCTGCCGGAGAGTGATGCTCCTTGGGACAGTCCTCTGTCCTTCTCTAGCCTTGTGCTCCTGCTGCCGTCCTCTCCAATTCTGCTGGGCACCTTTTCCTTTTCCTTCTGTTTCGTTTTTCTCCCCTTTCTTCTCCTATCTGCTTGCCGTTTCCTGCCGACCTTTTGCTTGTTCTGGTTCTTCCCTTGGACTTCTTCTATTTTGACGCCCGGGTGCTTGAGGAGGCATACTTTTATTGTCAATCCCCCTTTCGTCACTAAACCCGATCTCGACGGACTGTCGGTTTCTTAAGGTGGTGTTTGTGGGGCGTATACTCACGACGCACCCCTAGGAGGCCCCGGCAAGATCGGCGATAGCTTCTTGTTAGGTGTCCTGCCTCTAATTGTGGCTCCATGGTGGGTGTGGGGGCACATTCGTGAATAAATTTTCTTTTTCGTAATGATGATGACCCCTGTTTCGGCTGTTTCTGCTTTACCTTCTCAGGCTCATGGGGTGGCCGACCAAGCCCCCGAGTCGGTCCGTGTTGGAAGACCGGGCTCTGTAGCCTCCGCTGCATTGGGCCCCGACCTTGCTCCTCCTTTGGCCTCTCTGACTCCTTCCCCTGGCTCCCCTCCCTCCTCTGTGGTTGGGTCGAGCCCCAAGCCCCCAGTGGTGACTACCTCGTCCCCTGGCGTGGCTCCTTCTCTAGTTGTAACTACTGTGCCTTTTAACCCCTCTCTCTCTCTGGGGGTTCTCACCGCCGTCCTCGTCACGGCCGCCCTCGCTCGATTCCTTCCAGTAATGCTACCTATCAAGCCTTGTTTGGTCCCGCTTCGTGGGCCAAATATTTTGAACTCCCTCTTGATTCTGCGCCTCCTGACGATTTCTCCCTCCATCGACATCTCGTTGATTCCGTGGATGCCTCCATTACTTTCAACCCCACTCGTCTCGGTACACGTGTCGTTGCTGCTCCTTCTCAGGATGCTGCTTCCCGCTTGGCTGCCTTATCCTGCCTTGGCGAGACCCCTGTTCGGGTCTCGAAGAACGCTCAGTTGAATGCCAGTGTTGGCACTATTCTGCTCTCGCCCCATGTTGCGACCGGTGCTCGGGACCTGCGCGACTGCCACGACGATATTCGACATATCCTTGCTGCCCAGGGCCATTCTATTCTCCAGGTGGACACGTTTACTCGTCCCCTTCGTGGTAGTCGCCATCAACCCCTCCGGGTTGTGAAGATTACCTTTGATGGTAGGACCCTTCCACCCTCTGTCATTCTTGCTGGTGCCAGGTGCTCTGTCCAGGAGTACATTCCTTCTCCTCGGCTCTGTAACAAGTGCTGGAGGTTTGGGCATGGTGCCCTCCGCTGCTCTGGGACTGTCTCTCTCTGTCCTTTGTGTGGTGGCGACGGTCACTCTAAGTCGGAGTGCACTTCTTCCCAGGCTCGTTGCCTCAACTGCGGTGAGGCCCATCCTACCTTCTCCCGTGCATGTGTCCATTACAAGCTTGAGGCAGCCGTTCTCAACTTGAAGCACCGGGAGCGTTTATCTTTTCCTGAGGCGAGACGCCAGGTTCGCCGGCTCCCGCCTTATGCTAATATCTCTTATGCTCGCGTGTTGTGCTCTTCCTCTCCTCGTCCTTCCCGCCTTCCTCAGACTCACAACCGTTTCCGGGCCTTGGACCCTGATACGCCCACTGCCCCCTCCTCTGTTCCTTTGGGTTCTCTCCTGAAGGATCCACCTCCTGGTCCTCTGTCTGGGGTTCCCCTTCTTTCTACCCGGTCTGTCGGGTCTCCTGTGTCTTCTTCCTCGTCTCCTGTGTCTTCTTCCTCGTCTCCCTCCGTTCCTCCTTCCCATCCTTCCCCTCCGTCTCTTGACTCTCCCCGCTGCCTGTCGGTGCGGGCTGATGTCCATCGCTCTCCAAACGGCCGTCATGTGTGCTCTCGTTCGGCTTCTCCTGCTGAGACGCTAGAATCCGTTGCCCAGTACGTGGGTGCTGGGACACCTGTCTCCTTAAGTCAGAAGCGTAAGCCTGGCTCCTCTCCTTCCTCCTCCCCGGCGGGTAAGAAGGTTTCGCTTTCTTCCTTGGCCCCTACTTCTGCCTCTCTCGCTCCTTCCCCTTCCATTTCGGTGGTTGCGCCCCCTGTTCCTGCTACGGAGGTTTCTTTAGCCCCCGCTTCCCTCTCGGTTGCTGCCCTTGCTGAGGTTCGCTCCCCTCTTTCTACCCCCCCTCTTCCTGCTGCTGTCCTTAACTGCTCCTCTCCGTTGTCTCCTCTTCCTCCTCCTCCTTCTCCTCCGGACCCCGCCCGCCCACCTCTGATCTGTTCTCCCGTTTCCTTCCCTCCGTCTTTGCTCAGTTTACCCATGCCTCCTAACCTGACTTTGCTGACCCCTGATCCTGACCCTGATATTCTTTAACGTGCTCTGTTGCTCTTTCGCCTTTGTTTCTTCCTTGTTCTCTGTTTTTGTCCTTTCTCTTCTCATCGTTGTCCATTCTTCAATGGAACGTTCGAGGTTATTACACCAATTTCCTCGAACTCCAACTTCTGATTTCGCGGTTTTCGCCCCTTTGTGTCTGTCTCCAGGAGCCGATGCTTGGTGCTCGTCCTGGTCGTTTTCGTGGCTATTCCTTTCTCTCCCCCCCCCCCCCAGCCGTTGCTGGGACTTCTAATTCTTCTGCTCTCTTGATTCGTGCTGATGTTCCCTTTGTTCCTTTACTTTTTCCTTCGCCTCTCCATTGTTCTGCTGCTCGTATCTTTGTGGGGAAATGGTACACAGTTTGTTCCATTTATCTCCCCCCGAGTGTCCCGCTTTCTCTTCCTGATTTGAAACACCTCCTTGACTCCTTGCCGGAGCCTGTGCTCCTGCTGGGTGACTTCAATTGTCGTCATTCTCTTTGGGGTGACGTTCTGACGAATACCCTGGGTCGCCTTCTTGAGCCGTTTCTCCTCTCTTCTTCCCTGTCTCTTCTGAATTCTGGTGAGCCCACTCATTTGGACTCTCGGACTCGCACCCTCTCTTGTCTTGATCTTTCTCTCTGCTCTTCTTCTCTTTACTTAGATTTCACGTGGCAGGTTCTTGATGACCTCCATGGAAGTGATTATTTCCCCATCCTTGTTTCCTTTTTCTCTTTTTGCCCTTCTCTCTTTTTCCCTAGGTGGCAGTTTGCTAAGGCGGACTGGACCCTATTTACCCTCAGTGCTACTCTCTCTGACCTCTCCCTTCCGCCTCTCTCTCGCGCTCTCCTTCTTTTTCATGACACTGTCTTCAATGCTGCCCTCTGCTCTATCCCTCGCTCTTCCTCTCGGGGTCCACGGAAGTGCGTTCCCTGGTGGAATGCGGACTGTGCTCGGGCTGTCCGCTGTAAGCGTGCAGCCTGGAAGAGGCACCGCTGTAGGCAGACGACCGATTCGTTTCTTTTCTTTCGGAAAGCGAGTGCGGTGGCCCGTAGGGCCATCTGTACGGCTAAACGTGAATGTTGGGCATCTTATGTCTCGACAATTACTTCCGAAACTCCTCTGCCCCAGATCTGGAAGCGTATTTGCAAGATAGCAGGTAAGTTCGTTCCCGATGTTTCACCGGTCCTTTACCTCCATGATACTCTTGCGGCGGACCCGTTGCAGGTTGCTTCCGAACTGGGTTCCCACTTTTCTTCTGTTAGCTCTGGTCTTCATCTTCCCCAATCTTTTCTTCTTCGTAAACCTGTCCTTGAGTCTCATCCTTTAGATTTCTGCACTCATCTTCAGCTTCCCTATAATGATCCCTTCTCTCTCTCTGAACTTCGTTCTGCCCTGGCCCTCTACGGTTCTATGGCGGCGAGCTCCGATGGTATTCATTATGAGATGCTTCGCCATCTCCCTCCGTGCACGTCTCAGTATTTACTGAGTCTGTATAATCAGATCTGGGAGTCGTCGTCAGTCCCTGAGGACTGGCTCGATGCCGTTGTCCTCCCTGTTCGCAAACCGGGGTCTCTGGGTACTTCCCCTAAGGACTTTCGCCCTATGGCTCTCACAAGTTGTGTCTGCAAACTCTTTGAACGTATGGTTAACGTTCGTCTGATGTAGTTCCTGGAACACCATCACCTCCTCTCCCCTTCTCAATTTGGTTTCCGCAAGTGCCGCAGCACGACAGATGTCCTGGTGAACTTGGAGGTCTATATTCGTACTGCTTTTGCTGCAAAGACCTCCATTGTTGCCATCCTTTTTGACCTGGAAAAGGCTTACGACACCACTTGGCGATATCATATTCTATCTCAACTTCATTCTTTTGGCCTTCGTGGTCATTTCCCTCTCTTTCTCCGCAGCTTCCTCTCCCGTCGTTCCTTTCGGGTGCGCCTTGGTACCGCTCTCTCTGCTTCTTTTCAGCAATACGAAGGTGTGCCCCAGGGTAGTGTTCTGAGCACTACTCTTTTTCTGGTTGCCCTCTATGGTCTTCTTTCCTCTCTTCCTTCTGGTGTCTTCTCCGCTCTCTATGTCGATGATCTTACCCTTTGCTGTCAGGGTGATGATTCGCTTCTCCTTCAGCGCCGGCTTCAACTTGCAATTGATGCCGTGTCGTCTTGGGCCACCGATCATGGCTTCAAGTTCGCTACTTCTAAGACTTGTGCCATGACTTTTTCGTGGAAACGGGTTGTTCTTCGTCCCTCTTTGTCACTTTATGGTCATCCCCTAGAATACAAAGATTCCGCGAAGCTTTTGGGGTTACTCCTTGACACTCGTTTGTCTTGGTCTCCCCATATCTCTTACCTCCGTGTTGAGTGCTCTAAGGCCCTTACCCTCCTTCGGGTCTTGTCCCATACTTCCTGGGGGGCAGATAGGCGCACTCTCCTTGCTTTACATTCCTCTCTCGTCTTGTCTAAGCTCGATTATGGTTGCCCTGCTTACTCGTCTGCTTCTCCTTCTACTCTTCACCGTCTTAATCCTTTGCACCATACTGGGTTGCGCCTCAGTTCTGGTGCCTTTCGTTCGATTCCCGTCCTTAGCTTGTATGTTGACACTGGCTTCCTGTCTCTCCAGGACCGCCGTGATCGCTACTGTCTTCGCTATCTTGCACGGTCCTTACAACATCCTTCCTCTCGCCTCTGTCGTGCTTTAACTTTTACCCCTCCTGCGGTTCCTGTTCCTCTTCACCACCTCCCTCTTTCTGTCCGGTTATCTCGCCTCCAGGATTCTCTTTCCGTTCGTATTTCTAATGTTTCTCCTCGTGTTGTTCCTTCTTTGCCCCCATGGAGAGTCCCTCTTCCGCGGTTTTGTACATCCTTGACCCGTATCACTTAAGCTTTTACCCCTCCTACGGTTCTAAAACACCTTTTCCATGAGCACTTTTCTTCTCACTCCCGCTCCGTTTCTCTCTTCACCGATGGGTCAAAGTCGGCGGACGGTGTTGGCTACTCTGTTGTTTTTCCTGATCGCACTTATATGTGTCGCTTACTTCCGGAGACTAGCATCTTTACAGCGGAACTTTATGCTATTCTCTATGCTCTTCGTCTCCTGCTTTCTCGTTGTCAGTCTTCCTTTATTTATTTATTTATTTATTTATATATATACAAGAAGGTACATTGGGTTTGTGAGAATACATTGGATAGTACAGTATTTACATTCTTGTAAAGCCACTAGTACGCACAGCGTTTCGGGCAGGTCCTTAATCTAGCAGATAATTTTAAGTAGGTAATTTCAATCAGAATTGATAAATGATAAAGAGAAAAAGAGAATTACAAGAGAAAAAATTGAGATGAGAGAGATAAGTAAGTATATTAAAGCACATTGTTATATTAAAGCTCTGATTGATTACATTGACAGCTTGATTAGTAATTTAAACAAGGTTAATAGACACCATACAGCAGATTGACAGCACATATAAGACAGCAATGATCACAAAGGTAAAGATGTTCAGATTGGGTACATAAAGATTGGGAGACTAGGTAGCAAAAGATACAGATAAACAAGATTTATAAACACCATACCACAGATTGGCAGCACATATAAGAAAACAGCAATGATCACAATGGTAAAGATGTTCAAATTGGGAACATAAAGGTTGGGAGATTGGGTAGCAATTGATACAGTGCAATTTTAAAGCAAAAAGTGAAAAACTATGAAGATGAAATTGAAATTAGGTACTTTTTAGTATTGATTTTGAATGATGTAAAAGTTGGACAGCTTTTCAATTCAGTAGGGAGTGAGTTCCATAAACTGGGTCCCTTTATTTGCATAGAGTGTTTACACAGATTAAGTTTAACTCTGGGGATATCAAAGAGATATTTATTTCTGGTGTGGTGATAATGGGTCCTATTACATCTGTCCAGGAAGAGTTTCAGACAAGGATTTGCATTTAAGAACAGGGTTTTGTAAATGTAGTTGACACAAGAGAATTTGTGGAGTGAGATTATGTTTAGCATGTTTAGGGAGTTAAACAAGGGGCCTGTGTGTTGTCTGAAAGCAGAATTTGATATTATTCTGATAGCAGATTTTTGCTGGGTGATGATGGACTTGAGGTGGTTTGCTTGTGGTTGAACCCCATGCACAGATACCATAGTTGAGATAGGGATAGATTAGTTCATAATATAGAGAGATGAGAGCAGAGTTAGGAACATAATATCTGATTTTGGAGAGTATACCAACTGTTTTAGAGACTTTCTTAGTTATGTGTTGTATGTGGGTACTGAAGTTGAGTCTCTTGTCTAGGAATATGCCAAGAAACTTTCCATCATTTTTATTGCTAATGTTTACATTGTCAATCTGAAGCTGAATTGCATTTGTAGATTTGCTTCCGAATAGGATGTAGTAGGTCTTTTCTATGTTAAGTGTTAGTTTGTTGGTTGACATCCATAAGTGGACTTTTTTTAGTTCATTATTAACAAGACCATTTAGTGTATGTGGGTTGGGGTTGGAGTAGATGAGGGTAGTATCATCAGCAAACAAAATATGTTTCAGAATGTTAGAGACATTAGGCAGATCATTAATGTATATAAGAAAAAGAAGAGGTCCCAAGATGCTGCCCTGTGGCACTCCAACAGTTATTGGTAGAATGGGAGAGGTTATATTATTGATGGCTACACATTGGTGTCTATCACTAAGATAGGATTGAATATAGTCCAGTGCATGGCCTCGGATTCCATAATGATGGAGTTTACTTAAGAGGTAATCGTGATTAACAGTATCAAAGGCCTTTCTCAGGTCAATGAAGAGTACAATTGGAAACTCATTTTTGTCAACGGCTGAGTAAATTATATCAAGGAGACTAATAATTGCATCGTTGGTACTCTTTTGAGAGCGGAATCCAAACTGACAGGGGCTAAGAATGTCGAATTTTACGAGATAGGAGTAGAGCTGTTTGTAGATAATTTTTTCAAATATTTTTGATAGTATGGGTAGGTTCGATATTGGTCTATAGTTGTTTATGTCTGACGGATTACCTCCTTTATGAACCGGCGTTACTCTTGCTTTTTTAAGGATATCAGGGAAGGTATGACACTCAAGGGATTTGTTGAACAGCAGAGCTATAGGTGGCGCAAGGGCATGGGAGGCGCTCTTGTATACAATGGATGGGATTTCACTGATGTTCCCAGCTTTGGTTTTTAGTGAGTGTATGATGGACACAACATCTGACGGGCTGACTGGTGAGAGGAGAAGAGAGTTTGGATAGCTGCCTGAGAGATATGTGTTGATATGTGTCTGAGTCTGTGGGATTTTACTTGCAAGGTTAGCACCAATCGATGAAAAGAAGCTATTAAATTCATTCGCCATTTCTAAGTCAGATGACAGTGTAAGGCCATCCTTAGAGAGTGTTATCTGGTTGTGGGAGTGTTGTTTAGTTCCCAGGATGTTAGAGATGGTATTCCATGTGCTTTTCATGTTGCCTTTTGCTTCTTTGAATCTAGTCTCATAATATGAAAGTTTTGCTTTTCTTATGATACTGGTAAGCACTGATGAGTACCTTTTAACTACATCCAGTGAAACTAGGCCACTCCTAAATTTCTTTTCGTATTCATGTTTTTTGTTGATTGATTTAATTATGCCACTTGTGAGCCACGGGTTATTTTTTCTTTTATCAGTTACTTGTTTGGTAAGGAGGGGACAGTGAGTGTTATAGAGGCTTAGAGTTTTGGAGAGAAAGAGGTCAGTTGATGAGTTTATATCCTGTGAATTATTAAATTCAGATTCCCAGTTAATATTGTGAAGTGCATTAGAGAGATTGCCTAAAGCTGATTCACTATGTAGCCTGAATGAAAGTTTTTTGGTTTCTGGTGGTGATGTGTCAATGTTTGCTATGAGGAAAGTAGGATAGTGGTCAGTTGTTCTGTCATAAATTACCCCAGATGTAAGGGGAGCTGTTATATTAGTCCATAGGTGATCCAGGGTAGTGGCAGATGTTTGAGTGACTCGGGTGGGCTTGGTGATTGTGGGGATTAGCATACAGGAGTGCATGCTGTTACAGAAATAGTCAACTTGAGGGTTGTTTTGAAGACCCAGGTCAATATTGAAATCACCTCCCAGAATGATGTGATTTTTGTTGAGATTGTTATTTATGATAAGATTCCTTACATTGTCAGAGAATAAAGCTATGTTGGTATTAGGAAATCTATAGATGGCACTGATTGTCAGGGAGGATTTATGGGATTTACTGGAGAACTTGGCAAAGGTATATTCACAATAGTCGTCTCTATCACTAATGACACTATTGCAAATGAAGGTATCTTTGTAATATATTGCTGTACCGCCACCTTTTTTATTAGGCCTGCAGTTATGAATGGCTTTATAACCAGCTAAATTGTAGAGTTGGGTATAGTCATTACTTAGCCAAGTTTCTGTTAAAATGATGAAAGATAATTTAGTACCTAGTGCTGTAAGAAGTGCATTTATATCATCAAAATGTTTACCAAGTGACCTAACATTTTGGTTGTAAACTGATAAGCAGGTGCTATTTAGGAGTTTGTTTTTTGCAAGATTTGCTGTGTAATACCTGCAATAACGATGATCAATGTGCTGATTTGTGTGGATATGGGACAGAAGATTTCGATCTGGATCAATATCAGTAAGCATATAGATAAGATAATGTCACGATACAATAAGATAAACAATTTCAGGAACAGATGAAAACTAAATCTGCTGTAAAATAGAAAGTAATTATAGCAAAACACAGCAATATAATAATATAACAATACAATAAGAGCTTACAAGGTATTGAGTCTGCTAAAATTAGAGAATAATTATGGCAAAACACAACAATAAATGCAAGTAAACAAAAGAATTGAAACAATTAGAGGTAGAATAAAGGTGACTAGATAGCCATGGAGGATACACAAGTTTGGTGGAGAGAACAAAAAAATCAGTAGAGACTGTCAAGATGAATATATAAAAAAAAATTTGACAAATGATAATTGTAAAGTAAAATAGTCTTAAAGATAATAAATTTTATTTAGCTTAGTTTTAACCTATAATTAGAATGAACTTAATTAAAAGAACAAAATGAGATCAATAATTGATTTCAATAAATGACATAGATCAATACAATTAAATTTACAATTTAAATGGAATAGGGTAAGATTAGATTTAAGAGTAAAATTTTACAATGAAACTGAGGTAGATGCTTGCATAAGTGCATGGAGACTTGATGGATTATTTAGGAAATTATATGAATGAGAGAACATTAGGTAAATGGTAAGGCAGAGACAGCACCTTAGACAAAATTAGATTAAGTTAGGTTAGGCTCAGGCACTGAAAGAGTTATTTTAAGTACTGGCATTGGTCGGGTTCAGGTTTTCAGATATACCACAATCACTAAAGAAGGCCAGTAGTTGTTGGTCACATTTTATTTCATATCTTTTTCCTGCACTTTCCTTCTTCGCAAAAATCCTTCCATTCCTAGTGTAGCACTGCTTGATAAGACCAGGGTTTTGTTTGCGAATTTGACGCAGCCTGAAGAGGAGGGATCCACGCTGCTTTGTAAGACACTCATTTATAGTTGTAGTAGTTGTTGTAGTTGTTGTTGACTCTCGTAGTACCCTTATGGCTCTCGGGTCCTTTAATCCGGTTCATCCAGTAGTTGTCGAGATCCAGCATTGGCTGTTTCTTGTTCACAGTAAATTTAAGTCGGTTGAGTTTTGTTGGGTTCCCAGCCATATTGGTGTGTCTTTAAATGAGCGTGTGGATGCTGCCGCCAAAGAAGCTGTCTGCTCTTGTCCCATCTCTCGTAAAGGCATTCCGTATTCCAACTTTTACCCGGTTATCCATTCCTCAGTCCTTACCTGTTGGCAGGCTTCTTGGTTGTTTGTTACTGGTAACAAGCTCCGTACTCTTAAATGTTGTGTTTCCTCGTGGCCGTCCTCCTTCCACCGTAACCGGCGGTGGGAAACAGCTCTGGCGAGGTTGCGTATTGGCCATACTCGCTTAACCCATGGTCACTTGATGGAGCGCCGTTCTGCTCCTTATTGTCCTAGTTGCATTGTCCCTCTTACAGTCGTGCATGTCCTTCTTGAATGTCCTGACTTCCAGGACAAGCGTGTGTCTTGCTTTCCGACCGCCCATCGCGGTCACCTGTCCCTCAATAGAATTCTTGATGACTCCGATACTTTTGATATCATTCGCCTTATGCGTTTTTGTTCTCGTATTGGCATCCTTGGTGATATTTAGTGCCCTCTGATTATTTTGCGCATTTGATGGTGCTACATAGCCTTCCCGGTTTGGTGCCTTCTTTTGATAATTACTTACTTACTCATCTGCCTCTCATTTTACTCTTTGCTGTCATGATGCTCTGGACCATACTGGGTTATTCTTTAGCCCTGGTGCCTTGTGTTCAACTCCTACCCTAAGCCTATATGTCGAAACAGGCATCCTGTCTCTACAGGATCGCTGTGATCGCTACTGTCTTCGCTACATTGTGCAGTCCCTACAACACCCTCCTCACTTTCACTTATGTCGTACTTTTCCTTGCACACTTTTCATCACACTCGCGCTCCATTTCCGACTTCACAGATGGGTCAAAGTCTGCAGATGGCATTTCTAGTTTGATTAAGTCATACTCTTGGAATATCAAAAAGGTATTTGTTTCTGGTGTGGAACTCATGGGTTCTGTTACAACCTTCAATGAAGCTTTTAAGGTCAGAATTGGCATTACAGTTCAACATTTTATATATATATAATACACATGAGAGGATGTGCAGTGACTTAATATCTAACATATTCAGAGATTTGAGTAGAGGTACCGAGTGATGTCTGGGGCTATAGCTGGATATTGTCCTAATAGCAACTTTGTGTTGAGTAATTAGAGGATGTAAAGGATTTTGGGTAGTAGAACCCCAAGCACAAATACCATAGTTGAGATAAGGATAGATGAGGGAGTAATAGAGCATCACCAGGGCAGGGCGTGGTACATAATATCTGAGCTTAGAAAGAATGCCAACAGTTTTTGAAACTTTTTTTTTATATATTTAGAATGTGGCCCTGGAAATTCAGCTCGTGGTCAATGAGAACGCCAAGGAATTTGCCATCTATTTTGTTGCAAATTTTGGTATTATTTATCCTGAGATTTATTTGATTTGAGGATTTATTGCCAAACAAACTATAGAAAGTTTTGTCAATGTTGAGGGTGAGTTTGTTGGCAGTTAGCTAAAGATGGACTTTATTTAGCTCAGTATTCACTGTGACATTTAGAGCAAGGGGGTCAGTACTGGAGTAAATGAAAGTTGTGTCGTCAGTAAATAGAATTTGTTTGAGGTGTTGGGAGGCATTTGGAAGGTCATTAAAGTAGATGAGAAAGAGGAGAGGGCCAAGTATATATGCTCATGGGTTCTGTTACAACCTTCTATGACGCTTTTGAGATCAGGATTGGCATTATAGTTTAGCGTTTTATATATGTATAATACACATGAGAGAATGTGCAGCGACTTAATGTCTAACATATTCAGAGATTTGAGTAGGGGTACCGAGTGATGTCTGGGGCCAGAGTTGGATATTGTGCTAATAGCAGCTTTGTGTTGAGTAATTAGAGGACGTAAGTGATTTTGGGTAGTAGAGCCCCAAGCACAAATACCATAGTTGAGATATGGATAGATAAGGGAGTAATAGAGAGTCACCAGAGCAGGACGTGGTACATAATATCTGATCATAGAAAGAATGCCCACAGTTTTTGAAACTTTTTTTGATATATTTAGAATGTGTCCCTGGAAATTCAGCTTGTGGTCAACGAGAATGCCAAGGAATTTGCCATCTAATTTGTTACAAATTTGGGTATTGTTTATTTTGAGATTTATTTGATTAGAGGATTTATTACCGAACAGAATATAGAAAGTATTGTCAATGTTAAGGGTAAGTTTGTGTATATATATATATATATATATATATATATATATATATATATATATATATATATATATATATATATATATATATATATATATATATTGGTGTATACTGGCAGCAGGTTTTCTTTCAAACATGTTTCATTGAATATGACCGCATATTCTGTATTTATTATTTTCTGGTTTAGGGCTTCTATCCCTCTAACTATTTTCTTAGCATCAGGGCTTAATTGAAATAGGAGTTCTCCAAAACTCATTTTCGTACTTTTAAGGTGAAGAAAAGAAGTGATTTACTATAGAGTGTATTACACTTATTTGTATAATTTGCACGACGTTTCGAACCTCCATGGTTCATTCTCAAGTGAACAGATCTTACAATACTAGTTGATTTTATACCCGCATTAGGTCAGGTGATAATACAATGAAGGTGAAAACACGGGGGGATACATAAGGGATAAACATAGGGGCTGCAGAAGGCTTATTGGCCCATACGAGGCATCTCCTATCCAAACACAAAGATTAATCCAGTGTAATTGGCCTGTTATGTTGGACATTGTCTTCTGTGTTGGCATCGATATGTTCTTGTCTTGTCCTTACTCTCATGGTGGGTAGAGTAAATAGTTCCGTGATTTGGGTGTTCATGGTAGGTCGCTCTATTCTTATGTGAATTGCCTCAAGAATTTGTAATCTTCTTGAATCTTGGGTTTTGTCTATTATGCAAGTATTCTTGTTCAACATTTGTCTTGTTAGAGTAATGTCATGGGCTTGTCTCATGTGATTCCTAGGGGCACCAGATTGAAGATGGCATGTCAAACGCCTCGTCAGCTTGGTCGACGATATACCTATGTACTTACATTGAAGGTTACATCCTTCGTGGGGGCAAGTGTACATGTATACAGCGCTTGACTGCTGTAGAGGGTTCTCCGTCGGCTTCGGGCTGTTTTTGATAAGGAGTTCGGAAGTCTTCTTGGTTTTGTAGAATATTATCAGGTTTATGTTTTGGTTAGGAGTAGTGCTTTTTACTCCTTTACGGATTATTTCTTTCATTATTCTTTCCTCTTTTATATGTTCACTGTGCATGGTTGATTTGTAATATAATTTTATTGGGGGTGTTGTGGTTTCTGTTCTAGGTTCTGAATTATACCAACGGTCCAAGTGTCTTCTTATAGCAGCGTTTATTTCCGCGTTGCTATATCCGTTGTTCACCAATACCTGAGTTACTCTTTCAAACTCTCTACTCACGTTGCTCCATTCAGAGCAGTGGGTAAGCGCTCGACGAATATAAGCATTGAGAACACTGGCTTTGTATCTTTGGGGGCACTCACTTCTACCGTTCAGGCATAATCCTATGTTGGTGGGCTTGGTATATACGTTGGTGCTTAAAGAGGTTCCTGTTTTTGTTATTAGTACATCCAAGAATGGCAGAAATCTACAATCATCTACAATCTTAACCCCACGACTCAAAGAAGCAGCGAAACAACTAAAAAATCTGAAAGACGTAACAATAAGAAAAGCCGACAAAACAGCAGCATATGTATTGATTCCTACCCATGAATACATGAACAAAATTAGCGACATCCTAAGTGACGACTCCAAATTTCAACGAATCACGAGGAACCCCGTAGAAGACCTTAAGCGGAAAGTAAACAAAACAATTACAGCAATCAACGCAAAGAAAGGTAGTGTGCATTTCAATAAACTTCAAGGCGACTATGGCTTAGGATATGCCTACGGCAATGTTAAGACGCATAAACCAGGTAACCCACTACGCCCTATTATCAGCCAAATACCAACCCCAACTTATCACCTGGCAAAGAAACTCAATGAACTCCTAACTCCATACACTCCAAGTAAGTTTAGTCTACAATCATCAGCAGATTTCCTAGAATTGATCAAATCTACCCAGCCCGATGGAATCATCGCTTCCCTGGACGTTGAATCCCTTTTTACCAACGTCCCAGTCGACACAACCATAGGAATGATACTGGACAGAGTATACAGAGACGAGAGCACCCCCAAATTAGACATACCTTAGCCACACTTGAAAAGTCTTCTCGAAGCATGTACAAAGGAAGCCCCTTTCATCAGTCCACAAGGAGACATGTATTTACAAATAGACGGAGTAGTAATGGGCTCCCCCTTAGGAGTTTTATTTGCTAATTTTTATATGGGAACCATCAAAGATAGGGTCTTCAGTAGCAGACAAAAACCAACTGTATACTGCCGTTATGTAGATGACATATTCGTAATAGTAAAAGACTCAGATGAACTAATTGACCAAAAAAGACACCTAGAGAGAGAGTCAGTACTCCGATTTACACATGAAAATAGTGAAAATAACAGTCTGCCATTCTTGGATGTACTAATAACAAAAACAGGAACCTCTTTAAGCACCAACGTATATACCAAGCCCACCAACATAGGATTATGCCTGAACGGTAGAAGTGAGTGCCCCCAAAGATACAAAGCCAGTGTTCTCAATGCTTATATTCGTCGAGCGCTTACCCACTGCTCTGAATGGAGCAACGTGAGTAGAGAGTTTGAAAGAGTAACTCAGGTATTGGTGAACAACGGATATAGCAACGCGGAAATAAACGCTGCTATAAGAAGACACTTGGACCGTTGGTATAATTCAGAACCTAGAACAGAAACCACAACACCCCCAATAAAATTATATTACAAATCAACCATGCACAGTGAACATATAAAAGAGGAAAGAATAATGAAAGAAATAATCCGTAAAGGAGTAAAAAGCACTACTCCTAACCAAAACATAAACCTGATAATATTCTACAAAACCAAGAAGACTTCCGAACTCCTTATCAAAAACAGCCCGAAGCCGACGGAGAACCCTCTACAGCAGTCAAGCGTTGTATACATGTACACTTGCCCCCACGAAGGATGTAACCTTCAATGTAAGTACATAGGTATGACGTCGACCAAGCTGACGAGGCGTTTGACATGCCATCTTCAATCTGGTGCCCCTAGGAATCACATGAGACAAGCCCATGACATTACTCTAACAAGAGAAATGTTGAACAAGAATACTTGCATAATAGACAAAACCCAAGATTCAAGAAGATTACTAATTCTTGAGGCAATTCACATAAGAATAGAGCGACCTACCATGAACACCCAAATCACGGAACTATTTACTCTACCCACCATGAGAGTAAGGACAAGACAAGAACATATCGATGCCAACACAGAAGACAATGTCCAACATAACAGGCCAATTACACTGGATTAATCTTTGTGTTTGGATAGGAGATGCCTCGTATGGGCCAATAAGCCTTCTGCAGCCCCTATGTTTATCCCTTATGTATCCCCCCGTGTTTTCACCTTCATTGTATTATCACCTGACCTAATGCGGGTATAAAATCAACTAGTATTGTAAGATCTGTTCACTTGAGAATGAACCATGGAGGTTCGAAACGTCGTGCAAATTATACAAATAAGTGTAATACACTCTATAGTAAATCACTTCTTTTCTTCACCTTAAAAGTACGAAAATGAGTTTTGGAGAACTCCTATTTCAATTAAGCCCTGATGCTAAGAAAATAGTTAGAGGGATAGAAGCCCTAAACCAGAAAATAATAAATACAGAATTTGCGGTCATATTCAATGAAATATATATATATATATATATATATATATATTATTAAATATGACCGAAAAAATAAGATTAATAATTCTAACACGAATTTTCTCAATCTTTCGTACATTTATTTTCACTGTTGGAGGTAAATCAAAAATCAATTCTCCAAAATTCATTTTTATTTCTAGTCTGACGCGACACGAGCGCGTTTCGTAAAACTTATTACATTTTCAAAGACTTTAGTTCACAAATACACAACTGAATAGAACTTACGCATCTCCGATTTTATATCTACATTTGAGTGAGGTGGAAGGGGTGATGTGGCATTAACACAAGACAGAACAAGATGTGGCATTAATAGGGTATTAATTTCATCAACACAAGACAGAACAAGAGTATTAATAGGGTATTAATTTCATTAACACAAGACAGAACACGAAACAATGGATATTGAATAGAAGTGTTTGTAGAAAGCCTATTGGTCCATATTTCTTGATGCTTCTATATTGGAGCGGAGTCTTGAGGTGGGTAGAATATAGTTGTGCAATAATTGGCTGTTGATTGCTGGTGTTGACTTCTTGATGTGTAGTGCCTCGCAAACGTCAAGCCGCCTGCTATCGCTGTATCTATCGATGATTTCTGTGTTGTTTACTAGGATTTCTCTGGCGATGGTTTGGTTGTGGGAAGAGATTATATGTTCCTTAATGGAGCCCTGTTGCTTATGCATCGTTAAACGCCTAGAAAGAGATGTTGTTGTCTTGCCTATATACTGTTTTTTTTGGAGCTTACAGTCCCCAAGAGGGCATTTGAAGGCATAGACGACGTTAGTCTCTTTTAAAGCGTTCTGTTTTTTTTGTCTGGAGAGTTTCTCATGAGTAGGCTGGCCGTTTTTCTGGATTTATAGTAAATCGTCAGTTGTATCCTCTGATTTTTGTCTGTAGGGATAACGTTTCTATTAACAATATCTTTCAGGACCCTTTCCTCCGTTTTATGAGCTGTGGAAAAGAAGTTCCTGTAAAATAGTCTAATAGGGGGTATAGGTGTTGTGTTAGTTGTCTCTTCAGAGGTTGCATGGCTTTTCACTTTCCTTCTTATGATGTCTTCGACGAAACCATTGGAGAAGCCGTTATTGACTAGGACCTACCTTACCCTACAGAGTTTTTCGTCGACTTGCTTCCATTCTGAGCTGTGGCTGAGAGCACGGTCGACATATGCGTTAACAACACTCCTCTTGTACCTGTCAGGGCAGTCGCTGTTGGCATTTAGGCACATTCCTATGTTTGTTTCCTTAATGTAGACTGCAGTGTGGAAACCTCCGCCCTTTTCCATGACTGTTACATCTAGAAAGGGCAACTTCCCATCCTTTTCCATCTCGTAAGTGAAACGCAGCATGGAACTCTGCTCAAATGCCTCCTTCAGCTCCTGCAGATGTCTGACATCAGGTACCTGTGTAAAAATGTCGTCAACATACCTGCAGTATATGGCCGGTTTCAAGTTCATGTCGACTAAGACTTTTTGCTCGATGGTACCCATGTAGAAGTTTGCAAACAGGACACCTAGGGGAGAACCCATGGCGACCCATCAAGAATTGATTTTTGATTTACCTCCAACAGTGAAAATAAATGTACGAAAGATTGAGAAAATTCGTGTTAGAATTATTAATCTTACTTTTTCGGTCATATTTAATAATATATGTCTACAGGAAAGACTGCTACCAAAATATACTAATATATATATATATATATATATATATATATATATATATATATATATATATATATATATATATATATATATATATATATATATATATATATATATATATATATATATATATATATATATATATATATATATATGTGTGTGTGTGTGTGTATATCACGAAAATATACACGTGATTAAAAATGTGACAATGTCAGACCACGGAGGAAAAATGAAACAGGAAATTCCTGTTTCATTTTTCCTCCGTGGTCTGACATTGACATATATATATATATATATATATATATATATATATATATATATATATATATATATATATATATATATATATATATATATATATATATATATATATATATATATATATATATTTATATATCGTATACCTAGTAGCCAGAACGCACTTGTCAGCCTACTATGCAAGGCCCGATTTGCCTAATAAGCCAAGTTTTCATGAAATAATTGTTTTTCGACTGCCTAACCTACCTAATCTAACCTAACCTAACTTTTTCGACTACCTAACCTAACCTAACCTATAAAGATAGGTTAGGTTAGGTTAGGTAGGGTCGGTTAGGTTCGGTCAAATATCTACGTTAATTTTAACTCCAATAAAAAAAAATTGACCTCATACGTAATGAAATGGGTAGCATTATTATTTCATAAGACAAAAATTAGAGAAACTATATTAATTCAGGAAAACTTGGCTTATTAGGCAAATTGCGCCATGCATAGCAGGCCGAGTACGACGTTCTGGCTACTAGGTACGACATATATATATATATATATATATATATATATATATATATATATATATATATATATATATATATATATGTATATATATATATATATATATATATATATATATATATATATATATATATGTATATATATATATATATATATATATATATATATATATATATATATATATATATATATGCGAACAAGCCTAAATGGTCCCCAGGACAATATGCAACTGAAAACTCACACCCCAGAAGTGACTCGAACCCATACTCCCAGGAGCAACACAACTGGTATGTACAAGACGCCTTAATCCACTTGACCATCACGACCGGACATAATGAGGTGATAGCCGAGGCTATTTGAACCACCCCACCGCCGGCACTCGGATAGTAATCTTGGGCATAGCATTTTACCAAATCACCTCATTCTTTGGGGCACACGTGAGGAACACAACCACCCCTAGATCTCTTTCTTTATCAGAATTCTTTAAAGATTTCTCACATAATGTATAGGTTGTGTGGGGTCTATGTTCTCCTGTTCCACATTCCATAACATGGCATTTATTAACATTAAATTCCATTTGCCAAGTGGTGCTCCATATACTTATTTTATCCAGGTTTTCTTGAAGGGCATGACAATCATCTAAATTTCTTATCCTTCCTATTATCTTAGCATCATCAGCAAACATGTTCATGTAATTCTGTATACCAACTGGTAGATCATTTATGTAGACAATAAACATCACTGGTGCAAGAACTGAACCCTGTGGTACTCCACTTGTGACATTTCTCCAGTCCGATACATTGCCTCTGATTACTGCCCTCATTTTTCTATCAGTCAGAAAATTTTTCATCCATGTTAGAAGCTTACCTGTCACCCCTCCAATATTTTCCAGTTTCCAGAACAACCTCTCTATGTGGAACTCTGTCGAATGCCTTTTTTAGGTCCAGATAGATGCAGTCAACCCAACCATCTCTTTCCTGTAATATATCTGTTGCTCGATCATAGAAACTGAGTAAATTCGATACACAGGATCTTCCAAATCGAAAACCATACTGTCTGTCTGAAATTATATCATTTCTCTCCAGGTGTTCTACCCATTTAGTTTTAATTATTTTTTCCAATATTCCAATTCCAATTTTTTCCAATAATGTGTGTGTGTGTATGTATATTTGTGTTGTTGAATATGACCGAAAGTCATAGTCTTTCTGCCCCTCTCCTTACTGATATTGTTGTTTCTCGCATCTTTGTATTGCTTGTATGTTTGGGCAATTTTTCCCTTTTTCCTAGTTCTGCATCTCTGCTTTAGTATAAATTTTGTTGTGCCATTATCATATATTTCACAAAACTTAACATACATCTCATTTACTTCATGTCCTAACAGCAAGTGTTTGTCAAATTCCTTAAGGAAATATCTGAGTTCCCCATAATGACCTCTCCACAAGTCAGGTTTTTCAACTGCTTCAAGCTCATTTTCTTCCAGATTATAATGCATTGCATACTTTATTCCCAAAAAGACATGGTCACTTTTACCCAAGTGACAATGTCACTTGGGTAAAAGGAGGGAGGTACTGAAAGGAGGAAAAGGGAGGTACCAAAGGAGGGAGGTACTGAATGATAAATATATCTTTCTCTTCCTGGTAAATATAATTTCCAGCATGGAGGGAACATCCCCTTCCCTCATCCTCGAAGCTTGTTTAACATGTAGAAACATGAATGTTTACAGGGTGAGGTTTACGAAATTATATATATATATATATATATATATATATATATATATATATATATATATATATATATATATAAAGTTTGTGTGTGTGTAATTTATATAAATAAATAATTAAATATTAATTTTGTTAATATCTTTTCAGGGAAAACTTGCAAGTACAATTCGTATACAAGAGGGGCAACAAGAGCCAGAGGATGTCTACTAAGAAAATATATAAGTCTTTATCCTCACACTCTTGATATATGGTCTTCTCTGGTCTCTTTATTTTCTCTCCTCACAAATGTCCCTTTTTTTATTTCTTTTACGTTTCTCTCCTGTTTTTCTTGTCTTTTAATCTCTCCTTTCCTCCTCTCTTCTAACACCTCTCGTTTCCTGTCTCTTCTAGCTTCTCTCTTCCTTTACTTTTTATATTTGTGGTATTCATTTATGTCATTTTTATCTTGTATATTTTTCTTGTATCTTTTTCTTATCTTGTGTTTCTCTTCCCCTTCTCTTCAATGATTTCTCATTTCTCTCCTCTCTCTGTTGTTTCTGTTCTGTCTTCTCTCTCCTTGCCTTAATTTTGTTCTGTCTCCTCTTTTGTTGTGTGTGTGTCTTTCTGTCTGTCTGTCTGTCTGTCTGTCTGTCTGTCTCTCTCTCTCTCTCTCTCTCTCTCTCTCTCTCTCTCTCTCTCTCTCTCTCTCTCTCTCTCTCTCTCTCTCTCTCTCTTTCTTTCTCTTTCTTTCTCTCTTTCTCTCGCTCTCTCTCTGGCTCTCTTGCTCTCTCTCTCTCTCTGGCTCTCTCTCTGGCTCTCTCTCTCTCTCTCTCTCTCTCTCTCTCTCTCTCTCTCTCTCTCTCTCTCTCTCTCTCTCTCTCTCTCTCGCTCTCTCTCTCTCTCTCTGGCTCTCTCTCTCTCTCTGGCTCTCTCTCTCTCTGGCACTGTCTCTCTCTCTCTCTCTCTCTCTCTCTCTCTCTCTCTCTCTCTCTCTCTCTCTCTCTCTCTCTCTCTCTCTCTCTCTCTCTCTCTTTCTCTCTTTCTCTCACTCTCTCTCTGGCTCTCTTGCTCTCTCTCTCTCTGGCTCTCTCTCTCTCTCTCTGGCTCTCTCTGGCTCTCTTGCTCTCTCTCTCTCTCTCTCTCTCTCTCTCTCTGGCTCTCTCTCTCGCTCTCTCTCTCTCTCTCTCTGGCTCTCTCTCTCGCTCTCTCTCTCTCTCTCTCTCTGGCTCTCTTGCTCTCTCTCTCTCTCTCTGGCTCTCTCTGGCTCTCTTGCTCTCTCTCTCTCTCTGGCTCTCTGGCTCTCTCTCTCTCTCTCTCTGGCTCTGGCTCTCTCTGGCTCTGGCTCTCTCTGGCTCTGGCTCTCTCTCTCTCTGGCTCTGGCTCTCTCTGGCTCTGGCTCTCTCTCTCTCTCTCTCTGGCTCTGGCTCTCTCTCTCTCTCTGGCTCTGGCTCTCTCTCTCTCTGGCTCTCTCTTTCTCTCTGGCTCTCTCTCTCTCTCTCTCTGGCTCTGGCTCTGGCTCTCTCTCTCTCTCTGGCTTTCTCTCTCTCTCTCTCTCTCTCTCTCTCTCTCTCTCTCTCTCTCTCTCTCTCTCTCTCTCTCTCTCTCTCTCTCTCTCTCTCTCTCTCTCTGGCTCTCTTGCTCTCTCGCTCTCTCTGGCTCTCGCTCTCTTTGGCTCTCGCTCTCTCTGTCTCTCTCTCTGTCTCTGTCTCTCTCTCTCTCTGGCTCTCTCTCTCTCTCTCTGTCTCTCTCTCTCTCTCTGGCTCTCTCTCTCTGGCTCTGGCTCTCTCTCTCTGGCTCTGGCTCTCTCTCTCTGGCTCTCTCTCTCTCTCTGGCTCTGACTCTCTCTCTCTCTCTGGCTCTGGCTCACGCTCTCTCTCTCTGGCTCTCTCTCTCTCTGGCTCTGGCTCTCTCTCTCTGGCTCTCTCTCTCTCTGGCTCTGGCTCTCTCTCTCTGGCTCTCTCTTTCTCTCTGGCTCTCTCTCTCTCTCTCAGGCTCTGGCTCTCTCTCTCTCTCTCTGGCTCTGGCTCTCTCTCTCTCTGGCTCTGACTCTCTCTCTCTCTGGCTCTGGCTCACGCTCTCTCTCTGGCTCTCTCTTTCGTCTCTGGCTCTGTGGCGCTCTCTCTCTGGCTCTCATATTTCATTTGATTTAAAAATGTCTGAGATTTTTACTTAATCTAAGTTATATTGCATGGTGCTAATATGAATATTATACATGACTGATTTTTCTTTTCTTTCTCTCGCTCTTTCTCCCTTTCTTTCTTTCCTTCTCTCTCTCTTTTTCTTTCTCTTTCTACATGAATATTATACTTGACTGTGTTTACATTCACTTGTAGATTTCTATTTTTAGTTAATTAGTCCTAAACTTTTGATTAATAGATTTTTATTATTAGTCATAGAAAAACTATAGTGTTATATGTATACTCGGAAAATTTTACTTGTTTTAGTTTTAAGTAACAATAACTGCTTGTAACGTCAGACTGATCTCAGCATGACATGAATCACAGGCTGCTTGATCACAAAATCTATTGTGTTCACATATTGCATATATAGATTTTTATAGATTTTTAAATTTTTACTTTTATATTCTGTTATAGATATAGTCTATATATTTCGAGCTATTACATATATTTTGTTGTATTACTCATTCTTAATTAAATAAATATAATATTTTAATTCTCTTTTTGTACCCTATTTATTTGTAATTTACACATACATATATAGGATGTCCATTTCTTTCTCAGATATGTCTTCTTTCTTTCTCTCCCTTTCTATTTCAGATATGAATTAAAAAATTATTATACCCTAATTTACCCTAAACGCTTTAATGTAGGTAATTAAAAGAATATAAAAAAGTTTTTAGAAATGTTAATTATTTACGTTCTAAGGTTGTATATAAAAGTTCTCAAAAAAACTTTTCTAAACGTAATTATAAACATGCTGAAAACAATGAAATGTCGTTTTTATGATGTTTTAAAAACATGAAAATGTTTGCTGGGGTTCAGTAGCTTTTCAGTCATGGAGTGCAGACGCCTACGCACTTGCCGATATATTGTATAATTAACAAAGATACGCTAATAAAACCTAAAATCTTATATGCCTCCAGAAAGACCCAGATATGAACATTATTATGATTGCACCAAATGAAATATATCATGTTGGAGGACAAAGATATATCAATTTTAAATTAAGTTTCGACTTCCGCCTGGGCGAGAAAGATGAGGCGACTCTCGCCCCATCTATTGGAGATTCTGTCCACTAAAGACCCAAAGCAACTCAAACCCTCTTAGTGTTATTTAAGTAATGAAGTATTATGGTATATTTACTGACTATAATGTGGGTGCTGAATGCAGAACATGAGAAAACATATATTTACTCCAAACTAATATAATTTCATTATGAAATAAGTAAATATGTGGCATCAAAGGAAGTCGACGGTCCAAGCGTCATTGTTGTGGAGCGACTTATCCAAGATATATCGTTGTTTGGAAAGTGTTTGTTGGCATATCCAGTTGTCGCACTTCTCTGCACAAATTATCACAAATTTAAATAATAATGTTAACAAGTAGAATACGTATTTTTAATAAAATCTAACATAACTAGCCAGAAAACATTTAACATTTATTAAAAAATATATGTTTGGAAGTTAATTCGACTTCATGGGACAATAGTTTTGTTATATATACTTGTTATTCATTGACATGCTTTCGCTACTTAAACTACCATGTACTGTACTTATGTAAAATCTCCCATGTCTCTTTGCTCGGCTTAGACTCGGTTACAAGTATCTCTGGGAATTCTCATTATCTGCTGATGTAGATCTGACCAAATGTAAAATGTGTCAACAAAATTTATTCGCACACCCTGCGTCACTATGTGATGGAGTGCGAAAAGATACGTGAATTTAGAGATAATTCTATAACCAATGTTCCAGCGATTTGTAAATATTTCATTCAAAATGATCTGCTACCAGAAATTTTAGCCAAATATCCCCAATTTGCTAACTGTAGGTAGTAACTGAGTGATTGTAACCTATCCACCGCTGCCCACGGGATGGGGGGCGGTGTGCAGGACAACATATAAATTTTGACACTAGCTCTCCCCATATGTCAGTTGCTTAATTTAGAACCTGTACTTGAGGTCGAATTCGAACCCATTGTTGATGTGACGACTTATATTGAATTTTGTAACTAGCTCATCAAGATTGTAACTTGCTTAGCTAAATGAATTGTGGGGTTCAGTTCCTGAGCCCATTATGTGCCTCTGTAACCCTTTCCACTACCTACACCTACCCTTAAGGCATAACAGGTACGCCTTAACCCTGAGCGGTGGTGGAGCGGGTTAAGGCGTACCTGTTATGCCAGTTGCTGGAAGGCTTCTGTGCTGGCTAGGGTTCGAGTCTCCTGGTGGGAAAGTGTTCTAAAGTTGTATATATATATATATATATATATATATATATATATATATATATATATATATATATATATATATATATATATATATATATATATATATATATATATATATATATATATTATTAAATATGACCGAAAAAGTAAGATTAATAATTCTAACACGAATTTTCTCAATCTTTCGTACAATACGCTTCACTGTTGGAGGTAAATCAAAAATCACTTCTCCAAAATTCATTTTTATTTCTAGTCTGACGCGACACGGGCGCGTTTCGTAAAACTTATTACATTTTCAAAGACTTCACAAATACACAACTGATTAGAACGTATCTCTGATTTTATATCTACATTTGAGTGAGGTGGGAAGGGTGATGTGGCATTAACACAAGACAGAACAGGAGGGGATATTAATAGGGTATTAAAAGTATCAACACAAGACAGAACAGAAACAATGGGTATTGAATAGAAGTGTTTGTAGAAAGCCTATTGGTCCATATTTCTTGATGCTTCTATATTGGAGCGGAGTCTTGAGGTGGGTAGAATATAGTTGTGCAATAATTGGCTGTTGATTGCTGGTGTTGACTTCTTGATGTGTAGTGCCTCGCAAACGTCAAGCCGCCTGCTATCGCTGTATCTATCGATGATTTCTGTGTTGTTTACTAGGATTTCTCTGGCGATGGTTTGGTTATGGGAAGAGATTATATGTTCCTTAATGGAGCCCTGTTGCTTATGCATCGTTAAATGCCTAGAAAGAGATGTTGTTGTCTTGCCTATATACTGGGTTTTTTGGAGCTTACAGTCCCCAAGTGGGCATTTGAAGGCATAGACGACATTAGTCTCTTTTAAAGCATTCTGTTTTGTGTCTGGAGAGTTTCTCATGAGTAGGCTGGCCGTTTTTCTGGTTTTATAGTAAATCGTCAGTTGTATCCTCTGATTTTTGTCTGTAGGGATAACGTTTCTATTAACAATATCTTTCAGGACCCTTTCCTCCGTTTTATGAGCTGTGGAAAAGAAGTTCCTGTAAAATAGTCTAATAGGGGGTATAGGTGTTGTGTTAGTTGTCTCTTCAGAGGTTGCATGGCTTTTCACTTTCCTTCTTATGATGTCTTCGATGAAACCATTGGAGAAGCCGTTATTGACTAGGACCTGCCTTACCCTACAGAGTTCTTCGTCGACTTGCTTCCATTCTGAGCTGTGGCTGAGAGCACGGTCGACGTATGCGTTAACAACACTCCTCTTGTACCTGTCAGGGCAGTCGCTGTTGGCATTTAGGCACATTCCTATGTTTGTTTCCTTAGTGTAGACTGCAGTGTGGAAACCTCCGCCCTTTTCCATGACTGTTACATCTAGAAAAGGCAGCTTCCCATCCTTTTCCGTCTCGTAAGTGAAACGCAGCACGGAACTCTGCTCAAATGCCTCCTTCAGCTTCTGCAGATGTCTGACATCAGGTACCTGTGTAAAAATGTCGTCAACATACCTGCAGTATATGGCCGGTTTCAAGTTCATGTCGACTAAGACTTTTTGCTCGATGGTACCCATGTAGAAGTTTGCAAACAGGACACCTAGGGGAGAACCCATGGCGACCCCATCTACTTGCTTATACATGTGCCCATCCGGGCTCAAGAAGGGTGCCTCTTTAGTACAAGCTTGGAGTAGTTTCCTCAGAATACTTTCTGGCATGTCAAGAGGAGTACAGGCTGGATCACGATACACTCTGTCGGCTATCATTCCGATTGTCTCGTCCACAGGTACGTTGGTAAACAGCGATTCTACGTCCAACGAAGCTCTTATCCCTGTGGCCCGTGTGCCCTGCATTAAGTCCACAAATTCCTTTGGAGACTTCAGGCTGAAGGCGCAAGGAACATAAGGAGTCAGCAGGCCGTTGAGTCGCTTTGCCAGTCTGTACGTGGGTGTGGGTATCTGGCTAATGATTGGCCGAAGTGGGTTTCCAGGCTTGTGCGTCTTGACATTTCCATACGCATATCCAGGTTTATATTCCCCAATGATCTTTGGCAGGTGGAGTCCGGATTTCTTGGCGTTTACAGTTTCGATCAGTTTGTTGACCTTTGCTTTTAATTCGGCTGTAGTGTCCTTCGTTACCCTTTGGAACTTAGTTTGGTCAGAGAGTATGATGTTCATTTTCGCCAGATATTCGTCTTTTTTAAGAATGACATATATTGGCGACTTGTCACCTCTCCTGACAACTATCTCCTTGTTCTCACGAAGGCTTTTAGCTGCCGCTTTAAGCTCGGGGGACAGTATGGTGCTTCTGTAGTTGCCTCGATTCTTTCCTCCTTCTGCAATAAGTTCTGCTTGTAAGGTATCTTTGGTAGTGACCTTCTTTTGTGTCTCGAGGTCGAATATGTCGTCCAACAGAATTTCCAACTCTACTTTCCGGGCCATTTCACTCGGTCTGGACATAACATGACAGTTTATGCCCAGATTTAGGAGAGTGACTTGGTCCTCAGTGAGGTTAATTCCTGCAAGGTTCAGGAAGCCATCTCTTGGTCGTGGAATTGCCATAGGTCCTCCATATAATGTTGTTAGTTTCTTGATAATCCTTGTTTCAGTGCTGAGGTGATGTTGGTCTGTGAGGATGTCGAGGTGTTGTTCAATGCGGGTACGGATACTATGGTCGATGTTGCTATTTCTCCACTCGTTTGTAGCATGAAGTAGTTGCGTTTTGTTGTCTTTGATTTCATTCTCTGCCTTGTATATCTGATCACGAATCAGATCCTGGCGATATTTTATCGTGAAGGCTTGATTCCTTGCTGCTGGGTCGTGCACTTTAATATTAGTATATTTTGGTAGCAGTCTTTCCTGTAGACATATATTATTAAATATGACCGAAAAAGTAAGATTAATAATTCTAACACGAATTTTCTCAATCTTTCGTACAATACGCTTCACTGTTGGAGGTAAATCAAAAATCACTTCTCCAAAATTCATTTTTATTTCTAGTCTGACGCGACACGGGCGCGTTTCGTAAAACTTATTACATTTTCAAAGACTTCACAAATACACAACTGATTAGAACGTATCTCTGATTTTATATCTACATTTGAGTGAGGTGGGAAGGGTGATGTGGCATTAACACAAGACAGAACAGGAGGGGATATTAGAAAAACGGCCAGCCTACTCATGAGAAACTCTCCAGACACAAAACAGAACGCTTTAAAAGAGACTAATGTCGTCTATGCCTTCAAATGCCCACTTGGGGACTGTAAGCTCCAAAAAACCCAGTATATAGGCAAGACAACAACATCTCTTTCTAGGCGTTTAACGATGCATAAGCAACAGGGCTCCATTAAGGAACATATAATCTCTTCCCATAACCAAACCATCGCCAGGGAAATCCTAGTAAACAACACAGAAATCATCGATAGATACAGCGATAGCAGGCGGCTTGACGTTTGCGAGGCACTACACATCAAGAAGTCAACACCAGCAATCAACAGCCAATTATTGCACAACTATATTCTACCCACCTCAAGACTCCGCTCCAATATAGAAGCATCAAGAAATATGGACCAATAGGCTTTCTACAAACACTTCTATTCAATACCCATTGTTTCTGTTCTGTCTTGTGTTGATACTTTTAATACCCTATTAATATCCCCTCCTGTTCTGTCTTGTGTTAATGCCACATCACCCTTCCCACCTCACTCAAATGTAGATATAAAATCAGAGATACGTTCTAATCAGTTGTGTATTTGTGAAGTGTTTGAAAATGTAATAAGTTTTACGAAACGCGCCCGTGTTTCGTCAGACTAGAAATAAAAATGAATTTTGGAGAAGTGATTTTTGATTTACCTTCAACAGTGAAGCGTATTGTACGAAAGATTGAGAAAATTCGTGTTAGAATTATTAATCTTACTTTTTCGGTCATATTTAATAATATATGTCTACAGGAAAGACTGCTACCAAAATATACTAATATATATATATATATATATATATATATATATATATATATATATATATATATATATATATATATATATATATATATATATATATATATATATATATATAACTGAAAACTCACATCCCAGAAGTGACTCGAACCCATACTCCCAGAAGCAACGCATCTGGTATGTACAAGACGCCTTAATCCACTTGACCATCACGACCGGACAAAATGAGGTGATAGCCGAGGCTATTTGAACCACCCCACCGCCGGCACTCGGATAGTTATCTTGGGCATAGCATTTTACCAAATCACCTCATTCTTTGGGGCAACACGTGAGGAACACAAATGCGAACAAGCCTGAATGGTCCCCAGGACATATGCAACTGAAAACTCACACCCCAGAAGTGACTCGAACCCATACTCCCAGAAGCAACGCATCTGGTATGTACAAGACGCCTTAATCCACTTGACCATCACGACCGGACAAAATGAGGTGATAGCCGAGGCTATTTGAACCACCCCACCGCCGGCACTCGGATAGTTTTCTTGGGCATAGCATTTTACCAAATCACCTCATTCTTTGGGGCAACACGTGAGGAACACAAATGCGAACAAGCCTGAATGGTCCCCAGGACCATTCAGGACCATTCAGGTCCCCAGGTTTTCGGCTATCACCTCATTTTGTCCGGTCGTGATGGTCAAGTGGATTAAGGCGTCTTGTACATACCAGATGCGTTGCTTCTGGGAGTATGGGTTCGAGTCACTTCTGGGGTGTGAGTTTTCAGTTGCATATGTCCTGGGGACCATTCAGGCTTGTTCGCATTTGTGTTCCTCACGTGTTGCCCCAAAGAATGAGGTGATTTGGTAAAATGCTATGCCCAAGATAACTATCCGAGTGCCGGCGGTGGGGTGGTTCAAATAGCCTCGGCTATCACCTCATTTTGTCCGGTCGTGATGGTCAAGTGGATTAAGGCGTCTTGTACATACCAGATGCGTTGCTTCTGGGAGTATGGGTTCGAGTCACTTCTGGGGTGTGAGTTTTCAGTTGCATATGTCCTGGGGACCATTCAGGCTTGTTCGCATTTGTGTTCCTCACGTGTTGCCCCAAAGAATGAGGTGATTTGGTAAAATGCTATGCCCAAGATAACTATCCGAGTGCCGGCGGTGGGGTTGTTCAAATAGCCTCGGCTATCACCTCATTTTGTCCGGTCGTGATGGTCAAGTGGATTAAGGCGTCTTGTACATACCAGATGCGTTGCTTCTGGGAGTATGGGTTCGAGTCACTTCTGGGGTGTGAGTTTTCAGTTGCATATGTCCTGGGGACCATTCAGGCTTGTTCGCATATATATATATATATATATATATATATATATATATATATATATATATATATATATATATATATATATATATATATATATATATATATATATATATATAAACCAGACCCATTAACTGTTGGTGAATCTGAGGTCTACAAAGCAGCCCTTTCTTTTCCACCTGGGTCAGCAGGCGGCTTTGCAGGGTTAAAACCTCAACATATCAAGCAAATGTTAAATCCTGCGGTTGGTGATGCTGCACAAGATCTTCTTATGGAACTCACAAGGTTCGTCAACATGTGTCTGGCTGGTGATATACCTGAGGCCATCAGGCCTCTCTTTTTTGGTGCCTCCCTCTTTGCTCTCAAAAAGAAGGACGAAGGAATCAGGCCAATCGCTGTTGGCAACACTCTCCGACGCCTGATTGCCAAGGCTGCTACGAGGGTTGTCAGCCAGCAAGCGGCTGAATTGCTGAAACCAATCCAGCTAGGATTTGGAATCCCCCAAGGCTGTGAAGCGGCTGCCCATGCAGCACGAGCATACATCACAAACATTTCTGATGAAAAGGCCCTGCTCAAACTGGACTTTAAGAATGCCTTCAACATGGTAAGAAGAGATGCAGTACTTTGTGCCGTACATCGCCATTTTCCGGCCCCTCTACCCGTTCATACAATCGTGCTACAGTGGTGAGTCAACACTGCTCTTTGGTGAACACGAAATCAGATCATGTGAAGGTGTTCAGCAAGGTGATCCTCTTGCTCCCCTTCTTTTCTGCTTAGTCTTAAAAGAAATCACCGAAAGCTTGTCCAGCGAGTTCAACATCTGGTTTTTGGATGATGGCACTATAGCTGGCACCGTAGACCACCTCTTGTCAGATATCAGGAAAATAAGGGAGCAAGAAGTAAGCCTGGGTCTCGTCCTGAACCCTTCCAAGTGTGAAGTAGTCTCCTCCAACCCAGACATCGTAGCTAGAATAAGGTCTGCCTTGCCTGGAGCCCATGTCATTAGGGCCGAGAACAGCACCCTCCTTGGAGCTCCCCTCGGGTCTAATGCCATTGAGGAGATCCTCGACAAGAAAATCGCAGACCTTAGGAGGATGGAAGACAGAATAGGTGACATCGATGCCCACGATGCTTTTTATCTCCTCACCAAATGCCTATCCCTTCCGAGGCTAACCTACTTTCTGAGGTGCGCCCCATCTTACGACAACCCAAAGCTTGACGAGTATGACCTCCTACTGAAGACCATGCTGGAAAAAGTTGTTAACCTCTCCCTCAACGAATGCCAGTGGAAACAAGCCACTCTTCCTGTCATGCTCGGTGGCTTGGGTGTCCGCACCGCCACCCAAATTGCTGTCCCAGCCTTCCTGTCTTCCTCCTCAGCATCAGATGACCTGGTTAAGGAAATTCTACCTGACACCCTGAGTGATGTAGCGGGGATACAGCACCCCCACTACACGGAATGCGACACGAAATGGGGTGCCATGACAGACCCAGCACTCAGACCAGCCATGCCGAAAGCCAAGAAACAATCCAGTTGGGACAGCCCCATTGTAGACAAAGAAGCCACAGCTTTGCTGGAGGCAGCAACAACCCCCAGTGATCGTGCACGCCTCACAGCTGTGCAGGCTCCCCATGCAGGGGACTTCCTTCTGGCAGTCCCTTTGTCTGCGACAGGCACACGTCTTGATCCGCAGGAGCTCCGTATTGCAGTCGCTCTCCGCCTTGCTGCCCCTATCCACATTGTTCACAGGTGTATTTGCGGCGAGGCAGATGCTGACGAATATGGATTGCATGGCCTGCACTGTGGAAAATCGGGTGGTTGGCACACTAGACACGACGAAGCCAACGACATCATTAAAAGAAGCCTTGCCTCTGCTCAGTGTCCAGCGGAGAGAGAGCCCCGCAACCTACTGAACCGTGACTCTGTTAGCTTTGCCGGCCGACCAGACGGAATCACACTGCGTCCGTGGAAGGGTGGCAGGCAGTTAGCATGGGACTATACTTGCGTATCCACCCTGGCAACGACATACATCACCCTCTCTGCCGGCACAGCAGGAGCCGCAGCGACACACAGAGAAAAACAAAAGTCAGTCAAGTACAGGCAATTAGATCAAAGGTACAACTTCGTTCCAATAGGGTCTGAGACCCTAGGCCCAGGGGTGAGAGTGCAAGAAGGTTTCTTAAGGATCTTGGTTCCAAGCTCATTGACACCACAAGAGACCCTAGAGCAGCAAGTTTTCTCTTTCAGCGCCTCAGTGTCGCGATCCAGAGGGGAAATGCCCGCTGCATCCTCGGTTCCTGCCCGGCGTCGGAGGAGTTCGAGGAAATCTACAGCCTCTAGGAAGTGAACTTTTTCTTGTGTCCTCTTAATGTTCATTTTTTGTATAAAATCAGATATGTAACTGTATAACCTTGCATAATAAAGTGTACATCATAATAAAAAAAAGGGGGTGGTAGGAGAAGTGAACACTCTTTCGTATTCAGAGTTAAACGTCAAGTTTTTCCCTGAGTGCTCTGTGTTCCCTTCTCTGAGGCTGTGGGTCCCTATAATTGCACCAGTGGTGGTACCCCCCTATAAATATATATATATATATATATATATATATATATATATATATATATATATATATATATATATATATATATATATATATATATATATATATATATATATATATATATATATATATATTAGTATATTTTGGTAGCAGTCTTTCCTGTAGACATATATTATTAAATATGACCGAAAAAGTAAGATTAATAATTCTAACACGAATTTTCTCAATCTTTCGTACATTACGCTTCACTGTTGGAGGTAAATCAAAAATCACTTCTCCAAAATTCATTTTTATTTCTAGTCTGACGCGACACGGGCGCGTTTCGTAAAACTTATTACATTTTCAAAGTCTTCACAAATACACAACTGATTTGAACGTATCTCTGAGTTTATATCTACATTTGAGTGAGGTGGTAAGGGTGATGTGGCATTAACACAAGACAGAACAGGAGGGGATATTAATAGGGTATTAAAAGTATCAACACAAGACAGAACAGAAACAATGGGTATTGAATAGAAGTGTTTGTAGAAAGCCTATTGGTCCATATTTCTTGATGCTTCTATATTGGAGCGGAGTCTTGAGGTAGGTAGAATATAGTTGTGCAATAATTGGCTGTTGATTGCTGGTGTTGACTTCTTGATGTGTAGTGCCTCGCAAACGTCAAGCCGCCTGCTATCGCTGTATCTATCGATGATTTCTGTGTTGTTTACTAGGATTTCTCTGGCGATGGTTTGGTTATGGGAAGAGATTATATGTTCCTTAATGGAGCCCTGTTGCTTATGCATCGTTAAACGCCTAGAAAGAGATGTTGTTGTCTTGCCTATATACTGGGTTTTTTGGAGCTTACAGTCTCCAAGTGGGCATTTGAAGGCATAGACGACATTAGTCTCTTTTAAAGCGTTCTGTTTTGTGTCTGGAGAGTTTCTCATGAGTAGGCTGGCCGTTTTTCTGGTTTTATAGTAAATCGTCAGTTGTATCCTCTGATTTCTGTCTGTAGGGATAACGTTTCTATTAACAATATCTATTAATGCCACCTCTTGTTCTGTCTTGTGTTAATGCCACATCACCCCTTCCACCTCACTCAAATGTAGATATAAAATCGGAGATGCGTAAGTTCTATTCAGTTGTGTTTTTGTGAACTAAAGTCTTTGAAAATGTAATAAGTTTTACGAAACACGCTCGTGTCGCGTCAGACTATAAATAAAAATGAATTTTGGAGAATTGATTTTTGATTTACCTCCAACAGTGAAAAGAAATGTACAAAAGATTGAGAAAATTCGTGTTAGAATTATTAATCTTACTTTTTCGGTCATATTTAATAATATATGTCTACAGGAAAGACTGCTACCAAAATATACTTATATATATATATATATATATATATATATATATATATATATATATATATATATATACATATATATATATATATATATTTATATATATATATATATATATATATATATATATATATATATATATATTTATATATATATATATATATATATATATATATATATATATATATATATATACATATATATATATATATATATATATATATATATATATATATATATATATATATATATATATATATATATATATATATATATACGTATACATATATACATATACATATTTATAATCACCCACACAAATACACACATCAATAATCTCTGTGTCACTTATTTTATACATATGTTCTTGTAGAACATTCTATTGCGAACACACTGGGCGCTGCCCAATAAACTCGCCCCTCGGGGCAAAATTAATTTTTTTTTTTTTTAATCTTGGTGGAACATAAAATGGCCGCCTGTGTTTATGCTGTCGTCAGATGGCGCTGTGACGTCACAGGTGAGGGAAGCACGTACTGCGCATTAATGCCTTGATCCCTCGTTATTTATTTATTTATATATATACAAGAACGTACATTGGGGGTTAAGAGACAACATAGAGCTTAAGTTGGAATTACAATCTTGTAAAACCACTAGCTTGCATATAGCGTTTCGGGCAAGTCCTTAAACTAATCTTTGAGCAAATTCTTAAACAAACAAAGTTTTAGAGAAATAATTAGGTGTAAAATTGATAAAAAGTGTTTAACAGGTACATTACAGCTTTACTTTACAGGTACAGATGATTTTAAGTAGGATAATTACAGTAAAATTGTCAAAAAATTGTTTACAGGTACGATGCAAGAATTTTCGACACAAAAGCAGATCAGAACAATACACAATAATGAACAAGGAATCCTAATTACAATTAGGAAAACATCTCCGGGTTATACATTGGATTACTGAAGCACAATATGAGGATCATTACAAATAGTAATGCAGTAGAATATGCACTCATATTCTATTATTAAGTTAATATTAAGTTCCTTCCTCATGTTAAGTATCTTTGTGGTACTAGGGGCATCCAAAGATTATCTTCAAGGCTTCGTTCTGCAAGTTTTCAAGCCCTTTAAGATTTCTTTCAGTCATCAAGGCAAGCAGAGATGCAGCATAATCCACTAAAGATCTGATGTATGCAAGGTACATCATTTTGACAATTGTGACATAGGCACCATAGCCTGAGTGATAACCTGCAACATCTCCAAGAGGGCTTATGGAGCCTCTCTTTATACTGACGACAGAGTTTGAATACAACAGGACAATACAAGGCCAAGGTATTTGAATCTGTTAACATAGTCAAGCTGGGAGCCATCATACAGTTACATCTTGCGAACAGCTCCTCCCTGCCTGGATGAACACCCGTTTAGTATCTTTGTTTCCTCTGCTGAGATATGACTAAACCTAAGTCCTGACATAAGACTAATACAGAGTTAAGAGTGTTCTGCATGTTAGCATAACAAGTAGTGTTTATCATTATATCATCAGCATACCCAGTAGTGTGTATCATTATATCATCATGTATGATGATTCATGATACAAGGGGGTCTAAATTGATCTATCGAACGATCTAAATTGGGTACTCAAATATGGTCAAAAGATTGGCAGAGGCCGTTTAATTCTGACAAATGTAAGGTTTAGAGGATAGGTAATGACAATAGAGTTAGAAGCAAAAGGCAACATGAAAAGCAAATGGAATACCATGACATATCTATTATCCTAGGAACTAAACAACACTCCTACAACCAGATACCACTCTCTAAGGATGGCTTTACACCGTCAACTGACTTAGAAATGGCGAATGAATTTAATAGCTGCTTTTCATCGGTTGGTGCTAACCTTGCCAGTAAAATCCCACAGACTCAGACATATATCAACACATATATCTCTCAGGCAGCTATCCAAACTCTCTTCTCCTTTCACCAGTCAGTCCGACAGATGTTGTGTCCATCATACACTCACTAAAAACCAAAGCTGGGAACATCAGTGAAATCCCATCCATTGTATACAAGAGCGCCTCCCATGCCCTTGCCCCACCTATAGCTCTGCTGTTCAACAAATCCCTTGAGTGTCATACCTTTCCTGATATCCTTAAAAAAGCAAGAGTAACGCCAGTTCATAAAGGAGGTAATCCGGCAGACATAAACAATTATAGACCAATATCAAACCTACCCATACTATCAAAAATATTTGAAAAAATTATCTACAAACACCTCTACTCCTATCTCGAAAAATTCGACATTCTTAGCCCCTGTCAGCTTGGCTTCCGCTCCCAAAAGAGTACCAACGATGCAATTATTAGTCTCCTTGATATAATTTACTCAGCCCTTGACAAAAATTAGTTTCCGATTGGACTTTTCATTGACCTGAGAAAGGCCTTTGATACTGTTAATCACAACTACCTCTTACGTAAACTTCATCATTATGGAATCCGAGGCCATGCACTGGACTATATCCATTAATCCTATCATAGTGATAGACACCAATGTGTAACCATCAATAATATATATCCTCTCCCACTCTACCAATAACCGTTGGAGTGGCACAGGGCAGCATCTTGGGACCTCTCCTATTTCTTATATACATCAATGATCTGCCTAATGTCTCTAACATTCTGAAATCTATTTTGTTTGCTGATGATACTACCCTCATCTACTCTAACCCCAACCAACATACACTAAATGATGTTGTTAATAATGAACTAAAAAAAGTCCACTTATGGATGTCAACCAACAAACTAACGCTTAACATAGAAAAGACCTACTATACATCTTATTTCAGATTCAGATGTTTATTCAGGTAAGGTATATACATACAAGTGATGTTACATTAATGGATTGATATATAGATAGAGCTAGTACATACAATGCCTAAAGCCACTATTACGCAATGCGTTTCGGGCAAGAAAAACATTAATATCTAGAACTTAATACTAATTGAGCATAAAGAATAAAAGATGTTGAGAACAAATACAAATAAAGATAAAAAAAAGGGGGAACATGACTGAAAAAGCAGCACAAATACAATAGGTTGACAAACAGTGTTGATTAAAAAAAAAAAAAAGAAAAAAAGAAAGAAAATAACAGACATGGGTTGACAATAGAGGAGTGAGGTAGATTACAGGGAATTTATTAGGTAGTGTTTAGTTTTTATCTTAAACTGGTTGAGAGAGGCACAGTCTTTAACATGGTTGGGAAGGTCATTCCACATTCTGGGCCCCTTGATTTGCAGAGCATTTCTAGTTTGATTAAGACGTACTCTAGGAATATCAAAACTGTATTTATTTCTGGTGTGGTGCTCATGGGTTCTGTTACAACCTTCTATGAGGCTTTTAAGATCAGGATTTGCATTATAGTTTAGCGTTTTATATATGTATAATACACATGAGAGAATGTGCAGTGACTTAATATCTAACATATTAAGAGATTTGAGTAGGGGTACCGAGTGATGTCTGGGGCCAGAGTTGGATATTGTTCTAATAGCGGCTTTGTGTTGGGTAATTAGAGGACGTAAGTGATTTTGGGTAGTAGAACCCCAAGCACAAATACCATAGTTGAGATAAGGATAGATAAGGGAGTAATAGAGAGTCACCAGGGCAGGCCGTGGTACATAATATCTGATCTTAGAAAGAATGCCCACAGTTTTTGAAACTTTTTTTGATATATTTAGAATGTGTCCCTGGAAATTCAGCTTGTGGTCAATGAGAATGCCAAGGAATTTGCCATCTAATTTGTTACAAATTTGGGTATTGTTTATTTTGAGATTTATAAGACTAGAGGATTTATTGCCAAACAGAATATAGAAGGTTTTGTCAATGTTAAGGGTGAGTTTGTTGGCAGTTAGCCAAAGATGGACTTTATTTAGCTCAGTATTTACTGTGGCATTTAGAGCAAGAGGGTCAGGACTGGAGTAAATGAAGGTTGTGTCGTCAGCAAATAGAATTGGTTTGAGGTGTTGGGAGGCATTTGGAAGGTCATTAATGTAGATGAGAAAGAGGAGAGGGCCAAGTATGCTGCCCTGAGGAACACCAATGTTGATGGGTAGGGTGGGAGAAATTGTATTATTCACAGAAACATATTGGAGCCTGTCAGTAAGGTAGGACTCGAGGTATTGTAGGGAGTGTCCTCTGACTCCATAATGATGTAATTTAAGAAGAAGGTTATGGTGGTTGACAGTATCAAAAGCTTTACGCAGGTCCACAAATAACCCAACAGGGAACTCCTTTTTATCAAGAGCTGTATGAATCGAGTTAAGCATACTAATAAGTGCATCGTTAGTGCTTTTTTTGGGTCTGAAGCCATATTGGCAAGGGCTAAGTATATTGAGTTTGGCTAGATATGAGTAAAGCTGCTTGTATATATGTTTTTCAAAAATTTTTGACAAGTTTGGCAGGATTGATATAGGTCTGTAGTTGTTAACATCTGTGGGGTCACCACATTTGTGGACAGGCGTTACTCTCGTTTTTTTTACAATATCTGGAAAGGTTTGGAGTTCAAGTGACTTGTTGAAGAGCAAAGCAATAGCAGGGGCTAAAGATCTGGAGGCTTTTTTGTAAATTAAAGTTGGTATCTCCTCAAGGGCACCAGACTTGGTTTTAAGGGAAAGGATTATCTCATTGACGTCAGTGGAGTTAATAGGCTTTAGGTACAGAGACTGTGGATAGTTACCTGTAAGATAGTCCTTAATGTCAGTACTGGAAGATGGAATATCATTTGCAAGGGATGAACCAATGGAAGAGAAGAACCTATTGAACTCAATAGCAGAATCAGAGGCTGAAAGCTGACCATCGTTATTAGACAGGAGAGTCGGTTTGTTATTTAAAGATTTCTTTGATCCCAATATTTGTGAAATTGTGCTCCAAGTTTGTTTAATGTTGCTCTTTATTTGAGTAAATTTATCTTCGTAGTATTTAGTTTTGGCTCGTCTAATTATCTTAGATAGCAATAATGAGTAATTCTTTGAGAATTCTTTGGAGACAATTCCTAACCTATACTTCTTCTCAAGGTCGTGTTTTTTGTTAATGGATTTCAGTATTCCCTTTGTAAGCCAAGGATTGTTAAGCCTTTTGCTTGTGACTTGTTTTGTAAGCCTAGGACAGTGGGTGTTATAAAGGCTAAGAGTTGTTTGTAGAAAAGATTGCACTGCTAGGTTGATGTCCCCTATGTTACCTAACTCGGACTCCCAGTTGACATTATCAGCAGCAGTTATAAAATTGTTTATAGCAGTTTCATTGTGCAGCCTAAAGCTTAACTCCCTTGTTTCTAGAGGTGGTTTGCTAATGTTAGTTAAGAGAAATGTGGGGTAGTGGTCTGTAGTGCTATCGGTGATTATACCTGAAGTAAGCGGAGAGGTTATGTTGGTCCAGATGTGATCTAGAGTCGTGGCAGTGCTATCAGTGATTCTAGTAGGTCTAGTGATTAAGGGTATGAGGAGGCAGGAATTCATACAGTTGAGGAAGCTAACAGCAGTAGGGTGTTCTGGCTCGCAGAGGTCAATATTAAAGTCCCCTGCGATAATTAGGTGGTTTTTGTTCAGTCTGTTATCAAGTATTAGATTTCTAAGGTTTGAGTTGAATACAGACACATCAGTGTTGGGAATTCTATAGACTGCACCCACAGACAGGACAGACTCGGCACCCTTGACTCTGAAGCTGGCGAAGATATACTCCCCATAGCAGTCTCTAGTTCTAATTTCTTTTAAGCATGTTAGTTCTTGGTGGTAGTAAAGAGCAGTGCCACCACCTCTCTGAAGTTGACGACAGTTGTGAATTGCTGAGTAGTTAGGCATGTTAAAGAGTTGAGTAGTATCCTCTTTCAACCATGTTTCAGTAAGTATAATAAAAGAGAATTTGTTGCCAATAGTTTCAATCAAGGCACTAACATCATCGAAGTGTTTACCTAGGGATCTAACGTTCAAATTGATTACAGAGATATTGTGATTATGAGTTAATACATTGTTTACATCATGTGCTGCAAAATATCTGCAATTTAGATCATTAAAGTGATTATTGTCATAGATAGTGGATAAGAGGTTAAGTTCTGGGTCTATACTTGACTGCATAAAAAAAGCTGATTGTAGAATCAGAAATAAGTACAAAAAAGCTATAAAATAGGGAAAAATATATACACAATACTGTACAAAACAAACACAAAAGGGGCTTACAGGGGTACAATGGAGTAAGGGAGTATGGCTAGGCTAGGCAACCTAGGCAATTAATGAGATTAAAGAAAAAACATGTAAACATGGACTATACAAAACACAAGATATGGAAATACAAAACAAAAAATATAAGCAAGACTAAGCAATACAAAAAAAAAACAAATTGAGCAAAAATGAGGTAGATTGCTTACGAGTACTCACAGGTACACTGTAAGTAACAATTTGCAATTTGAGATGCAGGCAAAGCCAGGAGTACAATGGAGTAAGGGAGCATGGCAAGGCTAGGCAACCTAGGTAATAAATGAAATCAAAGAAAAGTTGAATAATAAACATAGGCAAATTTAAGCTAATGATTAATAACTATAGATAGTTCAGTAATGACTGTATAATTAAAAAGACCTGAAGAACTACTTAATAACTCAATTAAATAATTTCGGTAAATGACTAGGTAAGAGTAAGTTAAAAATTAAGTCAGAAAATGAACCAAGGAGACTTAGGATACCTAGCCCCACTAGATGACAGGGGGTTAATTAAGTTAATTCATTGGGAGTGATAAGGTGAGACAAACCACATTGGGAGAGGAAAGTGTTGAGGTTTTCTTCTCTAGTAATAGTAAACATTTTGCCCTCTGCGGTTTTTCTCACCTTTATCAGACCATCTCTAACGAAGCACTGATGAATAGCATCTGGGTTTTGTTGCCGGATTTGACACAGGCGGTAGAGGATTTGCTGTCTGTTCCTAGTCAAGCACTCGTTGATGTATAATCCCTTCCGTTGGGATGCAGCTGTCCGGACTAGATTGGATTTCGTGAACTGGGAAGACAGCTTCAGGCGAATTTTCCGTTGATTTAGACCAGATGGATTCTTTTTGCCTACTCTGTAGGCAGCAATAACGTCAGTTTTGTTTAGATTGAGCTGCAATTTGTTTTTTAAGAGATCCTGAGCTATTTCGAAACAATTTTCACCTTCATGTTCCACAGGTATATCTTGGGACGACACGATAACAGAGTCTAGCAGCTTTTGCTGGTCTTGTTCCTCCTGGGAGACGGAACGTTGAGCTGAAAATGTACTGATACATGCAGTCATTTTGCTGAGAGCTTCCTCCTGCTTTTTTAAGGCTTCATCAGTTTTCCGAAGGTTGTTTTCCTCATGGAGATCATTCAAATCATGCTGTAGTTGGTCTTGGCTAGCCTTGTAGTTTCTAATATCCTAGCGGAGGAGGGTTATTTCTTGTTGTTGTTGTTGGAGATTAGCGCGGTTCGCTAGATTCTCGTTGAGAAGACTCAAGATGATAGAATTTTGTGACTCGAGGACTAGGCACAACTTTTTGAACCACTGATTCTCGGTCCAGTTAGTGAATTCCGGTGAGGGACCGGAAGCTCGCTTGAGTTGATTATACTGGGATGCTAGCATGTTCATAGGAGAGGGTTGAGAGGACTCTGCTCCTTTGCTCAATGGGGTGGAGGGGAGGGCAGCCCCGCCACCCCGGACCCCAGAGCTTCCAGACGGAGAAACACGGATATTGTTAGAGTTGGCCGGGATGGATGTCTTGTTAAGGGGTTTGTTGCCCTTATTTCCCTGCACAGTCACATTTTTAGGAGACATGATTGGTTAGAATGGACTGAGGGGTATATGTTGAGAAGAAACTTGCGTCAGGCAGCGCGGTGGCGGCAGCATGCACTGGTACTCACACCGTAGAGGATTGTTTTGAAACTTATTTGAGATGGAATGAGTTGATTTTGGTCGGTTACTTTGGTTTTGCTATAACATGCTTGGACTCCATGTACTTAGCTGCCTGTGGGTGGTGGTCTACATCATCTGGCGTAAGTTTAAGGGCTGATATACAGCTTATAGTGAGGAGCGTAGCGTGCGTAGCGTCCTCCCTCGATCGGAGGATTTGTGGTTTTTTTGAAGCAAATTTGGAAGCAAATCTACAAATGCAAATCAAATCTACAAATCTCTACAAAGCAAATCTACAAATCTACAAATCTACAGGATTTGTGGTTTTTTTGAAGCAAATTTGGAAGCAAATCTACAAATGCAATTCAGCTTCAGATAGATAATGTAAACATTAGCAATAAAAATGATGGAAAGTTTCTTGGCCTATTTCTAGACAAGAGACTCAACTTCAGTACCCACATACAACACATAACTAAGAAAGTCTCTAAAACAGTTGGTATACTCTCCAAAATCAGATATTATGTACCTAACTCAGCTCTCATCTCTATATTATGCACTAATCTATCCCTATCTCAACTATGGTATCTGTGCTTGGGGTTCAACCACTGCAAACCACCTCAAGTCCATCATCACCCAGCAAAAATCTGCTATCAGAATAATATCAAATTCTGCTTTTAGACAACACACAGCCCCCTTGTTTAACTCCCTAAACATGCTAAACATAATCTCACTCCATAAATTCTCTTGTGTCAACTACATTTACAAAACCCTGTTCTTAAATGCAAATCCTTGTCTGAAACTCTTCCTGGACAGATGTAATAGGACCCATTATCACCACACCAGAAATAAATATCTCTTTGATATCCCCAGAGTTAAACTTAATCTGTGTAAACACTCTATGCAAATAAAGGGACCCAGTTTATGGAACTCACTCCCTACTGAATTGAAAAGCTGTCCAACTTTTACATCATTCAAAATCAATACTAAAAAGTACCTAATTTCATCCTCATAGTTTTTCACTTTTTGCCTTAAAATTGCACTGTATCTATTGCTACCCAATCTCCCAACCTTTATGTTCCCAATTTGAACATCTTTACCATTGTGATCATAGCTGTCTTCTTATATGTGCTGCCAATCTGCTGTATGGTGTTTATAAATCTCTGTTTATCTGTATCTTTTGCTACCCAGTCTCCCAATCTTTATGTATCCAATCTGAACATCTTTACTATTGTGATCATTGCTGTCTTATATGTGTTGTCAATCTGCTGCATGGTGTCTTTTAATCTTGTTTAAATTACTAATCAAGCTGTCAATGTAATCAATCAGAGCTTTAATATAACAATGTGCTTTAATATACTTAAGCATTTCAGCAGTGCGGGTCCTTCTATAAGCTAGTCCAATTAATTCTTCTGGCAGTGCGTTTTAGTACATGCAATTTAGAATCATTATAATAAGCATAAGTGCTATTACCAGTGTAATTTGGGTTACGTGGCCTGGACGATGGATCAAGTGATTCTATGAATGAACATAACAAAGGGGGATATTAATAAGGGTAGAGTTGACTAAATGTAAACTCTGTCAGCAGAACTATTCGCATACTTTGCGTCATCATATAATGGAATGTGAAAAAATCGCTGAATTTAGAGATAACACCATCAATAGTGTCCAAGAAATGTGTAAGTACTTCATTCATAATGATGTGCTGCCCGAAATCTTAGCGAAGTATCCAGCATTTGCTTACTGTAGGCAAGACATCACATAGTGACTGAGGGTGTGCGAATAATTTTGTTGACAGTTTACATTTGGTCAGGTCTACATCAGCAGATAATGAGAATTCCCAGAGATACTTGTAAGCGAGTCTAAGCCGAGCGAAGAGACATGGGAGATTTTACATAAGTACAGTACATGGTAGTTTAAGTGGCGAACGCATGTCAACGAATAACAAGTATATATTACAAAACTATTGTCCTATGAAGTAGATTTAACTTCCAAACATATATTTTTTAATAAATGTTAAATGTTTTCTGGCTAGTTATGTTAGATTTTATTAAAAATACGTATTCTACTTGTTAACATTATTATTTAAATTTGTGATAATTTGTGCAGAGAAGTGCGACAACTGGATATGCCAACAAACACTTTCCAAACAACGATATATCTTGGATAAGTCGCTCCACAACATTGACGCTTGGACCGTCGACTTCCTTTGATGCCACTTATTTACTTATTTCATAATGAAATTATATTAGTTTGGAGTAAATATATGTTTTCTCATGTTCTGCATTCAGCACCCACATTATAGTGAGTAAATATACCATAATACTTCATTACTTAAATAATACTAGGAGGGTTTGAGTAGCTTTGGGTCTTTAGTGGACAGAATCTCCAATAGATGGGGCGAGAGTCACCTCATCTCTCTCGCCAGGGCGGAAGCCGAAACTTAATTTAAAATTGATATATCTTTGTCCTCCAACATGATATATTTCATTTGGTGCAATCATAATAATGTTCATATCTGGGTCTTTCTGGAGGCATATAAGATTTTAGGTTTTATTAGCGTATCTTTGTTAATTATACAACATATCGGCAAGTGCGTAGGCGTCTGGACTCCATGCCTGACAAGCTACTGAGCGCTACTATAAAAACATATGTATCTTCACTTGAGCTATAAATATGTCTATTGTAATGGATTTAAAATGAAGCTCATATTTCTATCTTGCTTAAGACATATAAAACATTTGTGTTTATTAACGAATTTACGTGAAATAAACATTGATCTGAGAGAGAGTTGCTCTGTCGTTCAGTCTGTACGGGGTCGGAGCTCCGTAATTTTTAAAATACATGTATCTTCATTAGAACTTTAAATATGTGTATGGTAAGGTGTTTAAAGTGAAGCTTATATGTCTGCCTTTCTTGAGACATATAAAACATATATGTTTATTAACGAATTTATGTGAAATAAACATTGTTCTGAGAGAGAGTTGCTCCGTCGATCGATCTGTCCGGAGTCGGAGCTCGACTATTATAAAAGTACACGTATCTTCGCTTTAAATTTAAATATGCCCATTGTAAGGTATTTAGAACGAAGCTTATATATCTGTCTTTCTTGTGACATATAAAACTCTTACGTTTATTAAGAAATCTGCGTGAAATAAGCATGGTTCTGAGATGAATGCTGCGGTTTTCGAGCTCGACTAGCGATGAAAACTGCCACTTTTATACAACTACAAATATCTTCGGTTTTACTTAAAATATTTGTCTGGTAGAGGTTTTACATATAGATCGCGTTTCTGTCTTTCTTCTGACTAATAAATAATTTTGGTTTAATCAGTTATCAAGATGTTTTCAACAATATTCTTTCAGCATTCGTCTTTTCCAACACGGGCGACCCTTTTGAAAACGCGATACTTGGGCTAACCCATCCTATACTTGGGTCAGTTTCCATTATGATTCGGAACATGAGCACTTGGCGGTCAATGGTGGTGCTTCTTCTTTATGATAGGTGCAGGTTGTGTCAAGGTTTTCCCTTAATGCTCGTGTTGGACATCATCGGCTGGCGCTGTTAAAATGGCGGCGGTTGTTTACCCTCTCATCACCTAAGCATTCCAATGTTTTTGTCTGGTTCCACTTATCATTTTTCCCACTGCTTATTTTTGTTTATAACTGGCCATTTACAATTAGCACTTGTATTTATATTCATGTTGTTCAATCAAAGAACGTACTAGAAATTGTTTCTTTAAACATAAAGCCACACGATTACCCAGCAAACACAGAACGTTTGTGGACGTTTTTAAATGGTGCCACAAAGGTAATACTGTAACTTTTGACATAAATACGTATATCTGACGTTCTTAAAACCAAAGGATATAACTAAAAACATATATTCTTGAGACACAGTTTTTTAAGATTTATGTAAAAATTTAAAAATAATAGTAAATGCTATGGAATTATAATGTTTTCATGCTTTATATTTAAGAATAAATAATTTTCAGTCAACATTTAGTTTTTTTTGTTTACTTTCTGTAAAGCTATCCAGTTTACGTTCTTATAACTTAAATATAACATTTATATGACGTCAGAGTAACGTTATTTACACGACATCATTACGTTATTATGATGTTATATTAACGTATAATTCCTGTGTGAAAACCAGAATATGTATTGAACTTTATGTTTTAAACCTTGTAAAGTTATCATAAAACTTGGAATAAGATGGTAAGCATGCTTTACTTATGAAAATACAAACAAATCAACAAAAACATTTTAACATAAAAAACATGAACATAACATAAATTAACAGCATGCATGGGAGTTAATTGGAACTCTGTAATATTGCATACATGAACCTTAAGGTACAAACCCAGTGTATTTACCCATGCAGTTCTTTCCTAAATCTAAATTTTTCCAATTTTTACACTTTGTTTCGAGTTCTGTCTTGTGTTGCTACTTTTAATACCCTATTAATGTCCCCTTTGTTATGTCCATTCATCCCATTGTGCACCTCTACCATATGTCATTCCTAATTCTTTGCTTTTCTAGAGAATGTAATATAAGCTTTGACAATCTTTCTTCATATGACAGGTTAACAGGTAGAACAAAGATTACCATTTATATATGGATAACTATTATAAGTCGGTTTGAATGAGTGAATTGCTGCTTGAAGATAGGTACTATCAGATTGCATCGTGGTAAGCCTAAAACCCTTCAGATCCAAGCAAAGGGTAAAATGCCAGCAGATACAATTGTGAACACATTGATACCAAAATGAAAGACATATGACGAGAATTGAGGTAACCAAAGTGAAAAGAGTGTTGACATTACATTGCACTAGAGTGCTCCCAGGTTACTTTCTCTCACTTTCTCTGTTTTGTGCGGATGGTCCGCCGTGCTTTCATCACGTCAGCGGGTGGAGCAAGCTGCTGTTTTTGACATTTCATGCATATATTCCGGTTGGAAATTCTATTGCCAACACATTGATACCAAAATGAAAGACCTAGGATGACAATTGAGGTGACCAGAATGAAAAGAGTGTATACATTTTATCGCTCTTGTGCGCTCCCTGGTAACACGCTCTCGCTTTCTCTGTTTGTTGCGGATGGTAAGCCGGGCTTTTGGAGTTTATATGCCTTTAGTCCTGTAGAGAATTCTATTGCGAACACATTGATGCTAAATTGAAAAACCTAGGATGAGAATTGAGGTAACAAAGTTGAAAAGGGTATACACTTTTCAGTATTATCACGCTCTCTAATGTAATGAGAGTTGCCTGAGGGTGGCTCAGCTTTCTTTTTCTGGTACCCTTGGCCTACATTCATCTTGTCGGCGGGTGGAGCGCGCTGCTGTCTTTGACATTATATGCACATAGTTCTGTTGGGAATTCTATTGCGAACGCATTGATACCAAAATGAAAGACATAGGACGAGAATTAAGGTGACAAAGTTGAAAAGAGTATACACTTTTCAGTATTTCCGCACACTACCAGGGAATGTCCAAAAAAAAAATGGAGAGAGTGGAGGGGTAACTTGCCCAAAACGCGAAAGTGTTTGGGGAGATTAACTTTCGTTCAATACTATTATGCAAGAGGAGCGACACATCTATGGTTCATCCAATAAAATCAGCAGACTTCTAGATGTTACTACTGCTCGGCTTAGACTCGGTTACAAGTATTTCTGGGAATTCTCATTATCTGCCGATGTAGACCTGACCAAATGGTAACTGTCAACAAAATTATTCGCACACCCTCCGTCACTATGTGATAGTGAATTCAGAGACAATTCTATAACCAATGTACCAACGATGTGTCAATATTTCATTCAAAATGATCTGGTACCAGAAATTTTAGCCAAATATCCCCAGTTTGCTAACTGTAAGTAGTAACAAAGTGATTGTAACCTATCCACCGCTGCCCACTGGATGGGGGGCGGTGTGCAGGACAAACATATCAATTGTGACACTAGCTCTCCACATATGTCAGTTGCTTAATTTAGAAACTGTACTTGTGATCGATCTCGAACCCATTGTTGATGTGACGACTTATACTGAATTTTGTAACTAGCTCATCAAGATTGTAACTTGCTTAGCTAAATGAATTGTGGGGTTCAGTCCCTGAGCCCATTATGTGCCTCTGTAACCCTTTCCACTACCGCCCACAAGATGGGTATGGGGTGCATAATAAATGAACTAAACTAACTTTAAGGCATCCTGAAAGAAAGCTTGGAGGGCTTGAAAAATTGCAGAACGAAGCCGTGAGGATAATCCTTGGGTGCCTTCGTACCACAAAGATACTTAATATGAGAAAGGAACTTAATATTCCGAGCGTTGTTTATCGTGTTACTGAAAATAACTGTCAAATTGGTATAAAAATGCTTAGGCTAGCTCATCCTAACCCTTGCACAGAAGCCCTCCAGAATTTCTTTATTGAATGTTGAAAACAACCCTCAAGTTGACTATTTCCGTAACAGCATGCACTCCTGTATGCTAATCCCCACAATCACCAAGCCCACCCGAGTCACTCAAACATCTGCCACTACCCTGGATCACCTTTGGACTAATATAACAGCTCCCCTTACATCTGGGGTAATTTATGACGGAACAACTGACCACTATCCTACTTTCCTCATAGCAAACATTGACACATCACCACCAGAAACCAAAAAACTTTCATTCAGGCTACATAGTGAATCAGCTATAGGCAATCTCTCTAATGCACTTCACAATATTAACTGGGAATCTGAATTTAATAATTCACAGGATATAAACTCATCAACTAACCTCTTTCTCTCCAAAACTCTAAGCCTCTACAACACTCACTGACCCCTCCTTACCAAACAAGTAACTGATAAAAGAAAAAATAACCCGTGGCTCACAAGTGGCATAATTAAATCAATCAACAAAAAACATGAATACGAAAAGAAATTTAGGAGTGGCCTAATTTCAATGGAAGTAGTTAAAAGGTACTCAACAGTGCTTACCAGTATCATAAGAAAAGCAAAACTTTCATATTATGAGACTAGATTCAAAGAAGCAAAAGGCAACATGAAAAGCACATGGAATACCATCTCTAACATCCTGGGAACTAAACAACACTCCCACAACCAGATAACACTCTCTAAGGATGGCCTTACACTGTCATCTGACTTAGAAATGGCGAATGAATTTAATAGCTTCTTTTCATCGATTGGTGCTAACCTTGCAAGTAAAATCCCACAGACTCAGACACATATCAACACATATCTCTCAGGCAGCTATCCAAACTCTCTTCTCCTCTCACTAGTCAGCCCGTCAGATGTTGTGTCCATCATACACTCACTAAAAACCAAAGCTGGGAACATCAGTGAAATCCCATCCATTGTATACAAGAGCGCCTCCCATGCCCTTGCACCACCTATAGCTCTGCTGTTCAACAAATCCCTTGAGTGTCATACCTTCCCTGATATCCTTAAAAACGCAAGAGTAACGCCAGTTCATAAAGGAGGTAATCCGTCAGACATAAACAACTACAGACCAATATCGAACCTACCCATACTATCAAAAATATTTGAAAAAATTATCTACAAACAGCTCTACTCCTATCTCGTAAAATTCGACATTCTTAGCACCTGTCAGTTTGGCTTCCGCTCTCAAAAGAGTACCAACGATGCAATTATTAGTCTCCTTGATATAATTTACTCTGCCCTTGACAAAAATTAGTTTAGTCATATCTCAGCAGAGGAAACAAAGATACTAAACGGGTGTCCACCCAGGCAGGGAGGAGCTGTTCGCAAGATGCAACTGTATGATGGCTCCCAGCTTGACTATGTTAACAGATTCAAATACCTTGGTCTTGTATTGTCCTGTTGTATTCAGACTCTGTCGTCAGTATAATGAGAGGCTCCATAAGCCCTCTTGGAGATGTTGCAGGTTATCACTCAGGCTATGGTGCCAATGTCACAATTGTCAAAATGATGTACCTTGCATACATCAGATCTTTAGTGGATTATGTTGCATCTCAGCTTGCCTTGATGACTGAAAGAAAGCTTAAAGGGCTTGAAAACTTGCAGAACGAAGCCTTGAAGATAATCCTTGGATGTCCCTAGTACCACAAAGATACTTAACATGAGGAAGGAACTTAATATTAACTTAATAATAGAATATGAGTGCATATTCTACTGCATTACTATTTGTAATGATCCTCATATTGTGCTTCAGTAATCCAATGTATAACCCTGAGATGTTTTCCTAATTGTACTTAGGATTCCTTGTTCATTATTGTGTATTGTTCTGATCTGCTTTTGTGTCGAAAATTCTTGCATCGTACCTGTAAACAATTTTTTGACAATTTTACTGTAATTATCCTACTTAAAATCATCTGTACTTGTAAAGTAAAGCTGTAATGTACCTGTTAAACACTTTTTATCAATTTTACATTTAATTATTTCTCTAAAACTTTGTTTAAGAATTTGCTCAAAGATTAGTTTATGGACTTGCCCGAAACGCTATATGCAAGCTAGTGGTTTTACAAGATTATAATTCTAACTTAAGCTCTATGTTGTCTCTTAACCCCCAATGTACGTTCTTGTATATATATAAATAAATAAAATAAATAAATAACGAGGGATCGAGGCATTAATGCGCAGTACGTGCTTCCCTCACCTGTGACGTCACAGCGCCATCTGACGACAGCATAAACACAGGCGGCCATTTTATGTTCCACCAAGATTAAAAAAAAAAAAAAAAAAAAAAATTTGCCCCGAGGGGCGAGTTTATTGGGCAGCGCCCAATGTGTTTGCAATGTTAAATGGGATTCTTGTACTGTTATATGTCTATTTGTACTCACTGAATTTGTGCGCCCCTTGAGGGACTTGAAGTAGAGGGGGGTAGAAATAGCCTAAGCTACTCTATCCCTTTGAGATGTATTTATTGCTTATCTCAATAAACATACTTGACCTTGAACTTGAGCCCAATGTGTTCGCAATAGAATGTTCTACAAGAACATGTATAAAATAAGTGACACAGAGATTATTGATGTGTGTATTTGTGTGGGTGATTATAAATATGTATGTGTATGTATATATGTATACGTATATATATATATATATGTACATGTATGTATGAGAGTGTGTACATGTATATATAACATTAATAATTTTGTAACTAGCGTCAAAAATTGTTATTTGCTTAGCTAAACAAACTAGAGAGTTCAGTTCCTGAACCCATTATATGTGCCTCTGTAATCCTTTACACCACCGCCCACGGGATGGGTATGGGGTGCATAATAAAGAAAGAAATTGAAATAATAAGGGTATGAAATGTATCAACATAAAACATTAATGTTAGTGGCCATCAGGTAAAATCAGGTTATTATTTGTAAAGAATTTAAATGAGTTAAACTAAATACGAACTTAATATGTTTTGCTAACGTAAAAATATATTCCCGAGGTATTGTGATTGCAAATAAATATTTAATACAATTATTTGTATCATTTTTTTTATTTTAGATTTCCGTATTGCTTGATAATATATAATAGCGTTTAGATAATGCTAGCGCTGGACATTCTTTAGGCTCGTTGCATGTTGTGGTAGTCGCCGCCATTTTAAAACCGTGTCGAGAGGGACTGCTGCTGGCTTATCCACAAAATCCTGCTGCATCTTCAATAGTTAAGGTAACTGTTTTCTTTGATTTGCTCTTAGACATGTGTAGTATATATATAAGCTTGTGGTGGTAGGCTGGATGGTGTGTTGATGGTGGTGTTGTGTTGATGCCCCTGGAGGTGTGTTGATGGCTCTGGAGGTGTGTTGGTGGCCCTGGAGGTGTGTTGGTGGCCCTGGAGGTGTGTTGGTGGCCCTGGAGGTGTGTTGATGGCCCTGGAGGTGTGTTGGTGGCCCTGGCTGGAGGTGTGTTGATGGTGGTGTTGTGTTGATGCCCCTGGAGGCGTGTTGATGGCTCTGGAGGTGTGTTGGTGGCCCTGGAGGTGTGTTGGTGGCCCTGGAGGTGTGTTGGTGGCCCTGGAGGTGTGTTGGTGGCCCTGGCTGGAGGTGTTTTGATGGTGGTGTTGTGTTGATGCCCCTGGAGGCGTGTTGGTGGCCCTGGAGGTGTGTTGGTGGCCCTGGAGGTGTGTTGGTAGCCCTGGAGGTGTGTTGGTGGCCCTGGAGGTGTGTTGGTGGCCCTGGAGGTGTGTTGGTGGCCCTGGAGGTGTGTTGGTGGCCCTGGAAGTGTGTTGGTGGCCCTGGAGGTGTGTTGATGGCCCTGGAGGTGTGTTGGTGGCCCTGGAGGTGTGTTGATGGCCCTGGAGGTGTGTTGGTGGCCCTGGAGGTGTGTTGGTGGCCCTGGAGGTGTGTTGATGGCCCTGGAGGTGTGTTGGTGGCCCTGGAGGTGTGTTGGTGGCCCTGGAGGTGTGTTGGTGGCCCTGGAGGTGTGTTGGTGGCCCTGGCTGGAGGTGTGTTGATGGTGGTGTTGTGTTGATGCCCCTGGAGGCGTGTTGATGGCTCTGGAGGTGTGTTGGTGGCCCTGGAGGTGTGTTGGTGGCCCTGGAGGTGTGTTGGTGGCCCTGGAGGTGTGTTGGTGGCCCTGGCTGGAGGTGTGTTGATGGTGGTGTTGTGTTGATGCCCCTGGAGGCGTGTTGGTGGCCCTGGAGGTGTGTTGGTGGCCCTGGAGGTGTGTTGGTGGCCCTGGAGGTGTGTTGGTGGCCCTGGAGGTGTGTTGATGGCCCTGGAGGTGTGTTGGTGGCCCTGGAGGTGTGTTGATGCCCCTGGAGGCGTGTTGGTGGCCCTGGAGGTGTGTTGGTGGCCCTGGAGGTGTGTTGGTGGCCCTGGAGGTGTGTTGGTGGCCCTGGAGGTGTGTTGATTGCCCTGGAGGCGTGTTGATGGCCCTGGAGGTGTGTTGGTGGCCCTGGAGGTGTGTTGATGGCCCTGGAGGTGTGTTGGTGGCCCTGGAGGTGTGTTGGTGGCCCTGGAGGTGTGTTGGTGGCCCTGGAGGTGTGTTGGTGGCCCTGGAGGTGTGTTGATGGCCCTGGAGGTGTGTTGGTGGCCCTAGCTGGAGGTGTGTTGATGGCCCTATATATATATATATATATATATATATATATATATATATATATATATATATATATATATATATATATATATATATATATATATATATATATATATATATATATAATGAATATCAGAGGTCCCAGGACATTGGACCCAGGACAATTATTGTGCATGTGTAGTATGTATATTTATGTAGTATATTTGGCATATTTAATGGCATTTAGTTAATGCCACTTAGTGGCATGTCTCTGCACCGTTTCCAGTTTGTTGATATGCTTTCTAAGATATGGGCACCATACAACTGCTGCATACTCCAACTTTGGTGTAACAAAAATTGTGAACAATTTCAAAATTTCTGTTGAAGAAATCCTGTTTCCTAGTTCTGCATCTGTTTTGGTATAACACCTCCTTTTTTACTAGGCCTGCAATTATGAATGCCTTTATAACCAGCTAAGTTGTAGAGTTGAGTGTAGTCTTTACTTAGCCAAGTTTCTGTTAAAATGAGGGTCCGTCTAATTACCACAAGCTACCACAAGCTACACAAGCTTCACAAAGCTTCCTGGCAATACGTTAGTAATGAATAAATATGATATGTTAGGTTAGGTTGACCTAACTTAACCTAACCGACGCTTGGATCGTCGACTTGATTTGGCGTCACCAGCTCTTTATTTTCGTCTAATTTCTTTATAAAAAGATACTTTTTCAGATTAAAATTATGTTTTTTCGTGTTGTACATTCAGCACCAACATTATAATGAGTAAATATATCATATTTATTCATTACTAACGTATTGCCAGGAAGCTGAGTGGTTAGGTCTCGATAAATTTCCTGGTATAATATTATTGTTTGCTATTCTCCATCTTAGACTAGGCAAGTTGAAGTCACCTAGGAAGATAATATGAGGTATCGAGTTCTCCATTTTGTTTATCTGTTCTGTGAATTCCTCGGCCGTTGCATCTGGCGGTTTGTATATTAGAATAATCACTAAATTTATTTTCTCTATTTTTAATCCCAATACCTCTACCACCTCATTTGTAATGTTAAGGAGCTCCGAGCATACAAGGTCTTCCATAGTATACAGACCCGCTCCTCCATGTGACCTAATTTTCCTATCACAGTTGTGTACTTTTCGAGACTACATTTCAAATATTCCCTAACATACATGGCTTCTCCCCCCTCTTTGTGTAAAATAGTTTAAATCCATTTATGGGACATTCAGCAAATAGTTCTCTATTTTTTACATTCATCAATGTTTCGGTACGTGCAATAGTATGTATTGTTTCATTGCAGATAACAGCATTTAAATTTTTTTTTCTTTCTTAGACTTAGACTCGTACTACCAAGCTGCTGTTGGCAATTGGATAATTTTTTTATGAAGTCATTTGTTATTTTTTCCCCTACTTTAGTAATTTATGCTTTTGATCTCAATTAGTTTTATATCCTAGCTTTTTAATTTTTTCCCCTTATATATTGCCATCTTATCTGTCTGCTTTACATGGCTTAAGCAGAGTCATGTCTGCTTAAGCCTTTGTTATTTTACTAATTTACCTGTTTTAATTATTATTTTTTTTCAAAGTTTAGTTTACCCCATTTTATTTGCTTTTTGCAGTACAATACTTTACTAATAATCTTGTAATAGTAATTGGTAATGTAGCACTTGGCCTTTCTCCTTCAGAATGTATGCACACATTATAGAAAGAAGAAGAGAATACCACACAAGATGGCAGCGTATGTCACGGGCCAAAAAGCGACGCCTAAAAGAACAGGTAAACCTCGAAGTCTTTCAGAGGTTGATAGATGGAAAGCGACTGAATACAGGCAACTCCTTCTCTACACCGGTAAGATTGTACTGAAGGGAATCTTACCCAAAGAATTGTATGACCATTTCCTGACTCTGAGTGTAACCATTTCTATTCTTGTATCACCTAAATTGATTCAGTTAAATTACAGCCAATATGCACATGATCTTTTGCTGTACTTTGTGTTAAAGGCTCGTGAGCTGTATGGTAAGGATTTTTTAGTGTACAATGTACACTGCCTAACACACATATCCTCTGATGCCAAAGAGTTTGGTAGTTTGGACAGATGTTCAGCATTTCCATTTGAAAATTACCTGCAGCAGGTTAAGAATATGGTTCGATCAAGTAAAAACCCTCTTGTTCAAGGAAGATTTAAGGGATTTACTGGAGAACTTGGCAAAGGTATATTCACAATAGTCGTCTCTATTACTAATGACACTATTGCAGATGAAGGTATCTTTGTAAGATATTGCTATGCCACCTCCTTTTTTATTAGGCCTGCAGTTGTGAATGGCTTTATTATCAGCCAAGTTGTAGCATACAACATAGCATAAATATATATATATATATATATATATATATATATATATATATATATATATATATATATATATATATATATATATATATATATATATTCGTCAGTGTACTACATTTTTGTTGTTGCTTTTAGGTGATGCTTTTAACCAGTGTACGTGGGTCTGATTGTGCAACCATGGTTCGAAGAATAATGAAGATATGAACAAACGGCCTGTGGTCACTATACAGTCTGGAAGGGCAAAAGAAGAAATTGGCATTTCTACAAAAACAAGAACTATATAATGTTATTTTAAGTAAGTAACCAAAAAATTAAATAATTTTTTTAAAGTTTAAAATTCACTTAAAAATTTAAATTTTAAATTAAAAAATTTTAACCAAAAAACTTAATATTTTTCATATTTGGAACCATTCCATAATATTTTCCCAAGCATAAATGATTATATTTCTATCACTTGCTCTTAAGATTGTTTCATTTAATAGAGGTTGGGCATAATTGTTCTCTGCTGCTAATAGAACTGACTGACTTAGCTATAGGAAAATGTAAACTTAATTGGTTTATCCATTACAGTATTGTGCAGTTTATTTCATGATCCTGTGCTTAATACTTGCATAAATAGTAGATTACAAAATGCATTTTTATATCATTAGTATTGAATAATAATAATGCAAATAATTGACTTATAAATGATGTACAATTAATTGGTAGGTGATATTATATTATTAATATTTTTTCATTCTTGCAAAGCCTTAACAAAGCCATTAACATGTTAATATAAACTTGATCACCTTCCACTTATTTTCTCATGTGCTACCTACATGTACAAAACCTTATTCCTAAATGCATATTTTGTTCTGAAGCTTGTCCTTTATATGTTGTGTATCACCATCTCTGGAGAGTTTTATCTGATTGATGTATAAATTACTTTTAATTTTACAGAATATTATTGTTACACTGAATTTATTATAATATAAATAACTTAATTTTACAGAATCATCTATCAACGCACATCCACAAGTTGAGGAGGAGGATGTGACCTTCCAGATTTCTGAAGTACTGAAACATGCACCAAACATGCCTGGTGGATCTAGGTACAAGGTAAAATAATTTAAATTTTTTTTTTTTTTTTTTTACTAATTGTCCGATTAGTAATATATATATATATATATATATATATATATATATATATATATATATATATATATATATATATATATGTCGTACCTAGTAGCCAGAACGCACTTCTCAGCCTACTATGCAAGGCCAAATTTGCCTAATAAGCCAAGTTTTCCTGAATTAATATATTTTCTATATTTTTTTTCTTATGAAATGATAAAGCTACCCATTTCATTATGTATGAGGTCAATTTTTTTTTATTGGAGTTAGAATTAACGTAGATATATGACCGAACCTAACCAACCCTACCTAACCTAACCTATCTTTATAGGTTAGGTTAGGTTAGGTAGCCGAAAAAGTTAGGTTAGGTTAGGTTAGGTAGGTTAGGTAGTCGAAAAACAATTAATTCATGAAAACTTGGCTTATTAGGCAAATCGGGCCTTGCATAGTAGGCTGAAAAGTGTGTTCTGGATACTAGGTACGACATATATATATATATATATATGTGTGTGTGTGTGTCGTACCTAGTAGCCAGAACGCACATCTCAGCCTACTATGCAAGGCCCGATTTGCCTAATAAGCCAAGTTTTCATGAATTAATGTTTTTTCGACTACCTAACCTAACATTTTCAGCTACCTAACCTAACCTATAAAGATAGGTTAGGTAGGGTTGGTTAGGTTCGGTCATATATCTATATTAATTTTAACTCCAATAAAAAAAGAATTGACCTCATACATAATGAAATGGATAGCTTTATCATTTCATAAGAAAAAAAATAGAGAAAATATATTAATTAATGAAAACTTGGCATATTAGGCAAATTGGGCCTTGCATAGTAGGCTGAAAAGTGCATTCTGGCTACTAGGTACGACATATATATATATATATATATATATATATATATATATATATATATATATATATATATATATATATATATATATATATATATATATATGTCGTACCTAGTAGCCAGAACGCACTTTTCAGCCTACTATTCAAGGCCCGATTTGCCTAATAAGCCAAGTTTTCATGAATTAATTGTTTTTCGACTACCTAACCTACCTAACCTAACCTAACCTAACTTTTTCGGCTACCTAACCTAACCTAACCTAAAAAGATAGGTTAGGTTAGGTTAGGTGGGGTTGGTTAGGTTCGGTCATATATCTACGTTAATTTTAACTCCAATAAAAAAAAATTGACCTCATACATAATGAAATGGGTAGCTTTATCATTTCATAAGAAAAAAATTAGAGAAAATATATAATTTCAAGAAAACTTGGCTTATTAGGCAAATTGGGCCTTGCATAGTAGGCTGAGAAGTGCGTTCTGGCTACTAGGTACGACATATATATATTTATATATATATATAATATATATATATATATATATATATATATATTATTTATAATATATATATATATATTATATATATATATATATATATATATATATATGTCGTACCTAGTAGCCAGAACTCACTTCTCAGCCTACTATGCGAGGCCCGATTTGCCTAATAAGCCAAGTTTTACTGAATTAATATATATTCTCTTATTTTTTTCTTATGAAATGATAAAGCTACCCATTTCATTATGTATGAGGTCAATTTTTTTTATTGGAGTTAAAATTAACGTAGATATATGACCGAACCTAACCAACCCTACCTAACCTAACCTAACCTATCTTTATAGGTTAGGTTAGGTTAGGTAGCCGAAAACGTTAGGTTAGGTTAGGTTAGGTAGGTTAGGTTGTCGAAAAAACATTAATTCATGAAAACTAGGCTTATTAGGCAAATCAGGCCTTGCATAGTAGGCTCAGAAGTGAGTTCTGGCTACTAGGTACGACATATATATATATATATATATATGTCGTACCTAATAGCCAGAACACACTTCTCAGCCTACTATTCAAGGCCCGAATTGCCTAATAAGCCAAGTTTTCATGAATTAATGTTTTTTCGTCTACCTAACCTACCTAACCTAACCTAACCTAGCTTTTTTTTGGCTACCTAACCTAACCTTACCTATAAATATTGGTTAGGTTAGGTTAGGTAGGGTTGGTTAGGTTCGGTCATATATCTACGTTAATTTTAACTCCAATAAAAAAAAATTGACCTCATACATAGAGAAAAGGGTTGCTTTATCATTTCATAAGAAAAAAATTATAGTAAATATATTAATTCAGGAAAACTTGGCTTATTAGGCAAATCGGGCCTTGAATAGTAGGCTGAGAAGTGAGTTCTGGCTACTAGGTACGACATATATATATATATATATATATATATATATATATATATATGTCGTACTTAGTAGCCAGAACGCACTTCTCAGCCTAATATGCAAGGCCCAATTTGCCTAATAAGCCAGGTTTTCATGAAATAATTGTTTTTCGACTACCTAACCTACCTAACCTAACCTAACCTAACTTTTTCGGCTACCTAACCTAACCTAACCTATAAAGATAGGTTAGGTTAGGTTAGGTAGGGTTGGTTAGGTTCGGTCATATATCTACGTTAATTTTAACTCCAATAAAAAAAATTGACCTCATACATAATAAAATGGGTAGCTTTATCATTTCATAAGAAAAAAAATAGAGAAAATAAATTAATTGAAGAAAACTTGGCTTATTAGGCAAATCGGGCCTTGCATAGTAGGCCCAGAAGTGCGTTCTGGCTACTAGGTACGACATATATATATATATATATATATATATATATATATATATATATATATATATATATATATATATATATATATATATATATATATATATAGTGTGTGTGTGTAAATACCTAAGTGTAGTTACAGGATGAGACCGTCTTCCCAGCACTCTTTGTCATATAACGCTTTGAAACTACTGACAGTCTTGGCCTCCACCACCTTCTCACCTAACTTGTTCCAACCGTCTACCACGCTATTTGCGAAAGTGAATTTTCTTATATTTCTTTAGCATCTGTGTTAAGCTAGTTTCAATCTATGACCTCCTGTTCTTGAAGTTCCAGGTCTCAGGAAATCTTCCCTGTCGATTTTATCAATTCCTGATACTATTTTGTATGTAGTGATCATATCACCTCTTTCTTCTGTCTTTTAGTTTTGGCATATTTAATGCCTCTAACCTCTCCTCGTAGCTCTTGCCCTTCAGTTCTGGGAGCCACTTAGTAGCATGTCTTTGCACCTTTTCCAGTTTGTTGATGTGCTTCTTAAGATATGGGCCAACTTCTGTTGTTGGGCACCACACAACAGCTGCATATTCTAGCTTTGGCGTAACAAAAGTCATGAACAATTTCTTTAGTATATCACCATCCATGTATTTAAACGCAATTCTAAAGTTAGAAAGCGTAGCATAGGCTCCTCGCACAATATTCTTTATGTGGTTCTCAGGTGATAGTTTTCTATCTAGAACCACCCCTAGATCTCTTTCTTTATCAGAATTCTTTAAAGATTTCTCACATAATGTATAGGTTGTGTGGGGTCTATGTTCTCCTGTTCCACATTCCATAACATGGCATTTATTAACATTAAATTCCATTTGCCAAGTGGTGCTCCATATACTTATTTTATCCAGGTTTTCTTGAAGGGCATGACAATCATCTAAATTTCTTATCCTTCCTATTATCTTAGCATCATCAGCAAACATGTTCATGTAATTCTGTATACCAACTGGTAGATCATTTATGTAGACAATAAACATCACTGGTGCAAGAACTGAACCCTGTGGTACTCCACTTGTGACATTTCTCCAGTCCGATACATTGCCTCTGATTACTGCCCTCATTTTTCTATCAGTCAGAAAATTTTTCATCCATGTTAGAAGCCTACCTGTCACCCCTCCAATATTTTCCAGTTTCCAGAACAACCTCTCTATGTGGAACTCTGTCGAATGCCTTTTTTAGGTCCAGATAGATGCAGTCAACCCAACCATCTCTTTCCTGTAATATATCTGTTGCTCGATCATAGAAACTGAGTAAATTCGATACACAGGATCTTCCAAATCGAAAACCATACTGTCTGTCTGAAATTATATCATTTCTCTCCAGGTGTTCTACCCATTTAGTTTTAATTATTTTTTCCAATATTCCAATTCCAATTTTTTCCAATAATGTGTGTGTGTGTATGTATATTTGTGTTGTTGAATATGACCGAAAGTCAGTCTTTCTGCCCCTCTCCTTACTGCTATTGTTGTTTCTCGCATCTTTGTATTGCTTGTATGTTTGGGCAATTTTTCCCTTTTTCCTAGTTCTGCATCTCTGCTTTAGTATAAATTTTGTTGTGCCATTATCATATATTTCACAAAACTTGACATACATCTCATTTACTTCATGTCCTAACAGCAAGTGTTTGTCAAATTCCTTAAGGAAATATCTGAGTTCCCCATAATGACCTCACCACAAGTCAGGTTTTTCAACTGCTTCAAGCTCATTTTCTTCCAGATTATAATGCATTGCATACTTTATTCCTCAAAAAGACATGGTCACTTTTACCCAAGTGTTAATGTCACTTGGGTAAAAGGAGGGAGGTACTGAAAGGAGGAAAAGGGAGGTACCAAAGGAGGGAGGTACTGAATGATAAATATATCTTTCTCTTTCCTGGTAAATATAATATCCAGCATGGAGGGAACATCCCCTTCCCTCATCCTCGTAGCTTGTTTAACATGTAGAAACATGAATGTTTACAGGGTGAGGTTTACGAAATTATATATATATATATATATATATATATATATATATATATATATATATATATATATATATATATATATAATGTGTGTATATCACGAAAATAAACACGTGATTAAGAATGTGACAATGTCAGACCACGGAGGAAAAATGAAACAGGAAATTTCCTTAAGTACTTTCGTATATTAACCTTCTGAAGATGTATTTAATATACGAAAGTACTTAAGGAAATTTCCTGTTTCATTTTTCCTCCGTGGTCTGACATTGTCATGTATATATAATATATATTTATATATATATATAAAGTTTGTGTGTGTGTAATTTATATAAATAAATAATTAAATATTAATTTTGTTAATATCTTTTCAGGGAAAACTTGCAAGTACAATTCGTATACAAGAGGGGCAACAAGAGCCAGAGGATGTCTACTAAGAAAATATATAAGTCTTTATCCTCACACTCTTGATATATGGTCTTCTCTGGTCTCTTTATTTTCTCTCCTCACAAATGTCCCTTTTTTTTTATTTCTTTTACGTTTCTCTCCTGTTTTTCTTGTCTTTTAATCTCTCCTTTCCTCCTCTCTTCTAACACCTCTCGTTTCCTGTCTCTTCTAGCTTCTCTCTTCCTTTACTTTTTATATTTGTGGTATTCATTTATGTCATTTTTATCTTGTATATTTTTCTTGTATCTTTTTCTTATCTTGTGTTTCTCTTCCCCTTCTCTTCAATGATTTCTCATTTCTCTCCTCTCTCTGTTGTTTCTGTTCTGTCTTCTCTCTCCTTGCCTTAATTTTGTTCTGTCTCCTCTTTTGTTGTGTGTGTGTCTTTCTGTCTCTGTCTGTCTGTCTCTCTTTCTCTCTCTCTCTTTCTCTCTCTCTCTCTCTCTCTCTCTCTCTCTCTCTCTCTCTCTCTCTCTCTCTCTCTCTCTCTCTCTCTCTCTCTCTCTCTCTTTCTTTCTCTTTCTTTCTCTTTCTCGCTCTCTCTCTGGCTCTCTTGCTCTCTCTCTCTCTCTCTCTCTCTGGCTCTCTCTCGCTCTCTCTCTCTCTGGCTCTCTTGCTCTCTCTCTCTCTGGCTCTCTCTCTCTCTCTTGCTCTGTCTCTGGCTCTCTTGCTCTCTCTCTGGCTCTCTTGCTCTCTCTCTGGCTCTCTTGCTCTCTCTCTGGCTCTCTCTCTCTCTGGCTCTCTTGCTCTCTCTCTGGCTCTCTGGCTCTCTCTCTGGCTCTCTTGCTCTCTCTCTCTCTCTGGCTCTCTCTCTCTCTCTCTGGCTCTCTCTCTCTCTGGCTCTCTCTCTCTCTGGCTCTGGCTCTCTCTCTCTCTCTGGCTCTCTCTCTCTCTGGCTCTGGCTCTCTCTCTCTGGCTCTCTCTCTCTCTCTGGCTCTCTCTTTCTCTCTGGCTCTCTCTCTCTCTCTGGCTCTGGCTCTCTCTCTCTGGCTCTGGCCCTCTCTCTCTCTCTCTCTCTCTCTCTCTCTCTCTCCCTCTCTTTCTCTCTTTCTCTGGCTCTCTGGCTCTCTCTGGCTCTCGCTCTCTCTGGCTCTCGCTCTCTCTGGCTCTCTCTCTCTCTCTGGCTCTGACTCTCTCTCTAGCTCTGACTCACTCTCTCTCTGGCTCTGGCTCACGCTCTCTCTCTCTGGCTCTCTCTCTCTCTGGCTCTGGCTCTCTCTCTCTCTGGCTCTGGCTCTCTCTCTCTGGCTCTCTCTTTCTCTCTGGCTCTCTCTCTCTCTCTCTGGCTCTGGCTCTCTCTCTGGCTCTGGCTTTCTCTCTCTCTCTCTCTCTCTGGCTCTGGCTCACGCTCTCTCTCTGGCTCTCGCTCTCTCTCTCTGGCTCTCATATTTCATTTGATTTAAAAATGTCTGAGATTTTTACTTAATCTAAGTTATATTGCATGGTGCTAATATGAATATTATACATGACTGTTTTTTCTTTTCTTTCTCTCTCTTTCTCCCTTTCTTTCTTTCTCTTTCTTTCCTTCTCTCTCTCTTTTTCTTTCTCTTTCTACATGAATATTATACTTGACTGTTTACATTCACTTGTAGATTTTTATTTTTAGTTAATTAGTCCTAAACTTTTGATTAATAGATTTTTATTATTAGTCATAGAAAAACTATAGTGTTATATGTATACTCAGAAAATTTTACTTGTTTTAGTTTTAAGTAACAATAACTGCTTGTAACGTCAGACTGATCTCAGCATGACATGAATCACAGGCTGCTTGATCACAAAATCTATTGTGTTCACATATTGCATATATAGATTTTTATAGATTTTTAAATTTTTACTTTTATATTCTGTTATAGATATAGTCTATATATTTCGAGCTATTACATATATTTTGTTGTATTACTCATTCTTAATTAAATAAATATAATATTTTAATTCTCTTTTTGTACCCTATTTATTTGTAATTTACACATACATATATAGGATGTCCATTTCTTTCTCAGATATGTCTTCTTTCTTTCTCTCCCTTTCTATTTCAGATATGAATTAAAAAATTATTATACCCTAAACGTTTTAATGTAGGTAAGTAAAAGATTATAAAAAAGTTTTTAGAAATGTTAATTATTTACGTTCTAAGGTTTGTATATAAAAGTTCTCAAAAAACCTTTTCTAAACGTAATTATAAACGTGCTGAAAACAATGAAATGTCGTTTTTATGATGTTTTAAAAACATGAAAATGTTTGCTGGGTATACTTTTTGAAGGAAACAGCTCTCCCATAGTGGATGCACTACATGCGCAGAGTTGACCAGCAGTAGTTTCATATTCACTTTTATTTATTTATTTATTTATTTATTTATTCAAGTATTTATTTATTTATATATATTTATTTATGTATTTATATGTATGTATTTATTTATTCAAGAAGGTACACTGGGTTTTTGGGAGTACATAGCATTGTGTTTACATTCTTGTGAAGCCTGACATAAATGATCTCTGTGAGGAAAATATGCATCTGAAAACTAATGAATCCATAAAAAAACAAGATGAAAAGATGCACGCAAAGCGTTTTGGGCCTTAATCTAACAGATAATATTACGAAGGTAAATTCTAGCAAAATTTATAGTGTTAACAGGTACATTGTAAGAAAAATTAGAGATATTAGTAGGTATGTTAAAGTACATTGAACTTTGATTGATAGCATTGAATTTTCAAAGAATTACTCACCTTTGCTAACTAAATAATAAATAAATAAATAAATAAATGTTTATTCAGGTAAGGTACATACATACAAGAGATCTTACAAAAATTGATAGATTTATAGATAGAGCTAGTACATACAATGCCTAAAGCCACTATTTATTTATTTATTTATATATATACAAGGAGGTACATTGGGTTTGTGAGAATACATTGAATAGTACAGTATTTACAATCTTGTAAAGCCACTAGTACGCGCAGCGTTTCGGGCAGGTCCTTAATCTAACAGATAATTTTAAGTAGGTAATTTCTATCAGAATTGATAAGTGATAACAAATACATTGCAAGGCAAAAATGAGATGAGAGAGCTTAGTAAGTATATTAAAGCACATTGTTATATTAAAGCTCTGATTGATTACATTGACAGCTTGATTGGTAATTTAAGCAAGATTAATAGACACCATACAGCAGATTGACAGCACATATAAGACAGCAATGATCACAATGGTGAAGATGCTCAGATTGGGTGCATAAAGATTAGGAGACTGGGTAGCAACAGATACAGATAAACAAGATTAATAAACACCAATACAGCTGATTGGCAGCACATATAAGAAGACAGCAATGATCACAATGGTAAAGATGTTCAAATTGGGAACATAAAGGTTGAGAGATTGGGTAGCAATAGATACAGTGCAACTTTAAAGCAAAAGGTGAAAAACTATGAAGATGAAATTAGGTACTTTTTAGTATTGATTTTGAATGATGTAAAAGTTGGACAGCTTTTCAATTCAATAGGGAGTGTGGGATGTTGACCAGACCACACACTAGAAATTGAAGGGACGACGACGTTTCGGTCCGTCCTGGACCATTCTCAAGTCGATTGTGACTGATTGTGTACTTGACACATATATTCAATTATTTACTTATTTGATTTAATAAATCGAAGGACCACCCACTTTTGAGAAAAGAGGGAAAACTATTAAAAGTGATCATTAGAATAACACTAGAGAACCAGTGTCTATGGATAATTATTAAAAGGATAATCACTTGAAATAATGAATGGACTGTATTATTAATTAATTAAAGTCAGAGCTTCAAAGACCTACATTGGGGGGTATTTCTAGAAATTCATATACATCTAGGGACCAGTGTGGTTCGCCACCAGTCCATTGTTGAGCAAATGATATTATAAATCTAAACTACTATAGATTCAAATTATGAGAACTCAAATTGAGAATATTAGAGATCATGAATTACTGAGCAACAGTCAGAGCAAACACATTAATTACCAATCATCATTTCTGGTAATAATCTATTCAATGCAAAGATTCTACAGGAATTATATAAGAATCAAAAATCATATAAAATAAATTTGTACGAAAAATGTCTTAGCTTTAAGATGATTTCTGTAACATCATTGCGTCATTCGCCCTCGTGTTCACAGGATCTCCACAAAGAAAGAACTCGAGGTGAATATCACGAATGAAGAGAAACAACTTGATGACTCCTCGCATACACGCTGAAATCGGAGAAATTTAAGTAGCATTTAAATAGACTACGTTTTATTTTCAATATTCATGAAAACGGAGGAAATTACCGAACTTGTACTAACGTTGTATATTGGGTATCCACGCTGTATAACGACAAACTACGCACAAATATATATTCTAGGATGATGCATCAAACGAGAAACATATATTTATCGTGAGCGTATTGAATACTGAGGTCTGCCGGAACCGTGTCAGCCAGTCCCTGACGTTCACGTGTAATTATGGGTCTTGGCTTCAATTGTTGACGTGTTATTAACTGTCTGGGCACTATAGAACACGTGGATAAGTAATTATTAACTGTTGACCGAGTATCAGCGTAATTCTTACCGATAAATTCTCCAGTCACTTCCACGTGTCTCGCCACTCTTCACGCCAGGGATGCCTTCTCTCGCACAATGGCGTCGCCGCCTCCCTCAACCCGTCTCTCGCATTCACCACAGAAATTATTAATCACGAATAATTCTTTTCCGCGCAATTATGGATGTAATATGTTAATGAGAACTGGGTTGCAATTATAGGGACTTAAATATTATCATATTCTCGTTTTATCATATTCATATATTATTATATAATATATGAATATGATAAAATATAATATATTATTCATATATTATATTCATATTATTATTCATATTATCATATTCTGGTGTTAAACGAGAAATGGAGAAGAATTTATTTTCTCCATGGCATTCGCACATAACAGATAAAACTACTACTTGATAACAATTTTAGTTAATAACTCTCGGTTTTAGATTATTGGGAGTTATATTATCTGTAGGTAATTATTACACGGAATACTGACAATTTTAGAGAACCACATTCAATTCTCTAACAAATTGGTAATAAACGTGTCTAACTACATTATCTGACGCAATGTTGCTACTCGATTTCATGAGAATTCTAGCACTACTACGCAGATGAAATGGTTAATTTATGTTTACACTACCGTTAGTAAAATTAGTAACTACTGTAGATAGTATATAATGATGATGATTTATTATAATACAATAGTAGTTTATTAGTGTTGGAAATTTCCAGCATAACTCCGGGGGGAGAAAACTCGGGTCGCAGTGCAATGTTGAGTACTGACGTACCTATCCGGAAGTTAGTATTAATGTTAGTATGTTAGTACGTTAGTACACACATAACGGATGTCCCGTAATTGTCAAGGACATACAAGAATTTAAGTCTCGTAAAGGAACTCATGTTAAATGGAAACATGGATTAAACATTGAAATATTAGATGATTAAGTTATCTGTAATCAAGAACTCCCTAAAGCTTACAATAAACTCAACAACTAGGGTCGCAGTGACATGTAATGGTGTATTACGTAGTTGCTGAATTGTAGACAAACTCAGAAAAAGTTCCCAAGAACTGATAACATCATTGTATAAATTGTATTCTACATTATTATACGGTAAAGTATTATTGGGTCATTCAAGATCAAGGAGACTCTGACACTACAGTAAGGTCACTGTCTAGGGTCGCTGTGACTTGTAACTATTGAGTTAATAACATCACGGAGCATCATGATCACCCGAAAATCAAATGAGGAAATTTGATTTAATATACACTGCCGTGCAGTAGTCATTCTGACTGATGGTACAACTAAGTTGCAAACTAGCTAAAATAGTGTAATATTAGTTAACTGAAAAGATTTATTCATTAAATCAAGGAAGATTCTGAGTCGACAGAGAGATTAGTAGCCTAGTCATTCTGACTCATGAGCTAATTGAATTGCAGCTCATAGACTTGACACTGTAAACTCATTAATACATCCTCAACCTTTAAATGAAAATTGAGTTTATTAAATCAGTCTCTTTAAGTATAGTCAACTGTAATTAATTGTGAGTACAGACTAGGCTAGTACTCCGTTGACACTAACTAAAGTCCCTAAACCTACCTAAATAAATGGTTTAAATTTCTAACCTACCTAAGTAGAGGACTAAGCTAATTGTGATAACTCACTAATTCTTAGTGAAGTTACTCTAGCTAAATTGTGAGCAGTAGATGTACTCAAATTAACATTGTGAGCTGTATTGAGCTCGTTAACAGGTTGAGCTATATTGAGCTCGTTAACATTGTGAGCTATATTGAGCTCGTTAACAGAGTGAGCTATATTGAGCTCGAACTAACAGGGTGAGCTATATTGAGCTCGTTAACAGAGTGAGCTATATTGAGCTCGAACTAACAGGGTGAGCTATATTGAGCTCGTTAACAGAGTTAACAGAGTGAGCTATATTGAGCTCGAACTAACATGGTGAGCTATAATGAGCTCGTTAACAGAGTTAACAGAGTAAGCTATATTGAGCTCGAACTAACAGGGTGAGCTATATTAAGCTCGTTAACAGTTAACAGGGTGAGCTATATTGAGCTCGTTAACAGTTAACAGGGTGAGCTATATTGAGCTCGAACTAACGAGGTGGAGTATTGTAGCGTTGAATTATCATGGCGAGCAATATTGAGCTCGAATTCGCATGGGAAACAATAAGGCACTCAATTATTACGTTAATTCATAGGTGAGCTGTAAGATCAGCTCGGGTTATTAGTGCAAGATTCTTGTTGAAGAATAGCTAAGCACGGAATCTAGGCAGATTCTCTGGTGAGCAGTGCTCGAATTAGCGTGGGGAGCATTGTAGCGTTCAATTATCATGGCGAGCAGTGCTCGTATTAGCATGGAGGAACATTAAAGGGCTCAATTGTTACGCTAACTCAGGGTGAGTTATATTGAACTCGAATTAACAAGGTGGAGCATTGTAGCGTTCAATTGTCATGGCGAGCAGTGCTTGTATTAGCATGGGCAACATTAAATTGCTCAAATATTACGTTAGCTCAAAGGTGAGCTATATTGAGTTCATTAAGCATGTTAAGTAACAATGCTGATGTTTAATGATAATGCATTAAACAAAGGGAAACCTAAGATTGCTGGAAATTTAATAACTGCTACGATTAATCCTATTCAAAGATAATTTGTAACATTTTCCCAACCTAAACGTTTCACGGGTTATTAGTTCTCTGTAGACTCACTTACGTATTGGTAAGTTTGCAAGTTTGTTCGTGCTGCGCTCCTACAATAATTAAGCAGAAACGAAAGAAAAACAACTCAAACAAAAATTGATGCAAGTATTTTTCACTAACTCTTAGTGCAGAAAACATTGAATTGATAAGGTTTTCTTGGCAAACCTTAAGGGCAGGTATTTTGGACCTTGGTGCCAGTGAATTTATAATTATAGAAGTTGCTTGATGACTTCATAGTATTGCTAAATTCATGAAATGCTAGATGCATTGATTGCTAGATTCTCTAGCCTAATATTATTAATTACCTAGGGAGTGCTAGATTCTCTAGCCTAATATTATTAATTACCTAGGGAGTTACCTTACCTTACCTTGAGGTGCTTCCGGGGCTTAGCGTCCCCGCGGCCCGGTCGTCGACCAGGCCTCCTGGTTGCCGGACTGATCAACCAGGCTGTTGGATGCGGCTGCTCGCAGCCTGACGTATGAGTCACAGCCTGGTTGATCAGGTATCCTTTGGAGGTGCTTATCCAGTTCTCTCTTGAACACTGTGAGGGGTCGGCCAGTTATGCCCCTTATGTGTAGTTGTGTAGAGTGCTAGATTCTCTAGTCTAATATTATTAATTACCTAGGGAGTGCTAGATTCTCTAGCCTAATATTATTAATTACCTAGGGAGACTGAGTGTGGTCAATTATTACTTGTTGAGAATAATTCTAGGTCTGCAGTGGATTCAATGGCTTGGTCGCTGTGACGTACTTGTTTAGGTACGGACCACTGATTTTCCACTGAGAGCTATGAAACATCTCGGCGAATACTAATTGTACTACATTCAATCTGAGTTTATTACTCAGCTGTGTTTCTCATTTTAGCTGGCTGCTGGAGAATTGATTTACTGCTGACTAATTTATTATTGTTGGCAGGCCGAGGCTTGTTCACATTCAGAACTTTACCGGTAAGTAAATAGCCACCTGCAGATTGGAGCATATTCATGCCCAATCGTTTAACATGTCCAGTTATGAACTGGTAATAGTAGTCTGCTCCTACTAGTACATTTACATTGTTAAGGCGGTCAGACGTTAACTTGTTGTCAGCCAAATTAATTTCACGTTCCTGCAGGAAGTGGGCTGTGTACCCCAGACCCTTAATATTTAGGTCAAAAGGTATTTGATCTACAACAATGGCTTGGACAGCCTTGACATGACTACCTAGTCGTACAAGCGGTTGAACTACTGAGTATTCATGGGTTCCTCGATTCGTCATGAACCCTTACAGGTTTAATTTTACCTGTCTGATTGATTGTAAATTGAGTGCCTCTGCCGTTTTCTGAGTAATGAAAGTCCTCTGGGATCCTTGTTCAAATAATCCACGAGTGGTGATCTTGGCTCCTCTGTTCTTTACTTGAAGTTGGGCAGTAGGCAAAGTTGCATCCACTTGAGATGTTGGTAAAATTACGCTGTACACATCTCGCACCTTGCAGCACTGTACTGGTGTAGATTCTATACCTCCTATTCTAGGATTGACATAATTTGTCCTAACTAATTTGCACAGTGCAGCATGATGCTTGCCCCTTCTACACCTATTGCAGGTGTTCATTTGGGTGTCACAGCTATTAACATTATGTGATTTGAGACACCTAATACATTTGCGTAACTGTTTGAGTCGTCTGACTCTTGTGTCTCTATTAGGGTAATTAGTACATTTGTACAGAGAATGTTTTTGATTGCAAAACAAGCATATTCCCCATCCTACAGCTCGTTTAGAGGTTACCGGTTTAGGTAAAACAGTAACTGTAGGTTGTGGTGGTTTTGTTGCTTGCCTTTGCTTGTTATTGATTCTCTTGTGAGTACTTGGTGTACTCTAGGGAGCAATTACTGGGCTCTTGGGAGTGCTCTTTGCACTATTAGGTCTCTTAGGAGCACCTGTGGGGCTCTTGGGCCTTACTTGGGCCACATCATTCTGGGAGGTGATTTCAATATTGACCTGGGTCTTCAAAACAACCCTCAAGTTGACTATTTCCGTAACAGCATGCACTCCTGTATGCTAATCCCCACAATCACCAAGCCCACCCGAGTCACTCAAACATCTGCCACTACCCTGGATCACCTATGGACTAATATACCAGCTCCCCTTACATCTGGGGTAATTTATGACAGAACAACTGACCACTATCCTACTTTCCTCATAGCAAACATTGACACATTACCACCAGAAACCATGAAACTTTCATTCAGGCTACATAGTGAATCAGCTTTAGTCAATCTCTCTAATGCACTTCACAATATTAACTGGGAATCTGAATTTAATAATTCACAGGATATAAACTCATCAACAAACCTCTTTCTCTCCAAAACTCTAAGCCTCTACAACACTCACTGTCTCCTCCTTACCAAACAAGTAACTGATAAAAGAAAAAATAACCCGTGGCTCACAAGTGGCATAATTAAATCAATCAACAAAAAACTTGAATACGAAAAGAAATTTAGGAGTGGCCTAGTTTCAAAGGAAGTAGTTAAAAGGTACTCATCAGTGCTTACCAGTATCATAAGAAAAGCAAAACTTTCATATTATGAGACTAGATTCAAAGAAGCAAAAGGCAACATGAAAAGCACATGGAATACCATCTCTAATATCCTGGGAACTAAACATTCCCACAACCAGATAACACTCTCTAAGGATGGCCTTACACCGTCATCTGACTTAGAAATGGCGAATGAATTTAATAGCTTCTTTTCATCGATTGGTGCTAACCTTGCAAGTAAAATCCCACAGACTCAGACACATATCAACACATATCTCTCAGGCAGCTATACAAACTCTCTTCTCCTCTCACCAGTCAGCCCGACAGATGTTGTGTCCATCATACACTCACTATAAAACAAAGCTGGGAACATCAGTGAAATCCCATCCATTGTATACAAGAGCGCCTCCCATGCCCTTGCGCCACCTGTAGCTCTGCTGTTCAACAAATCCCTTGAGTGTCATACCTTCCCTGATATCCTTAAAAAAGCAAGAGTAACGCCAGTTCATAAAGGAGGTAATCCGGCAGACATAAACAACTATAGACCAATATCGAACCTACCCATACTATCAAAAATATTTGAAAAAATTATCTACAAACAGCTCTACTCCTATCTCGTAAAATTCGACATTCTTAGCCCCTGTCAGTTTGGCTTCCGCTCTCAAAAGAGTACCAACGATGCAATTATTAGTCTCCTTGATATAATTTACTCAGCCCTTGACAAAAATGAGTTTCCAATTGGACTCTTCATTGACCTGAGAAAGGCCTTTGATACTGTTAATCACGATTACCTCTTATGTAAACTCCATCATTATGGAATCCGAGGCCATGCACTGGATTATATCCAATCCTATCTTAGTGATAGACACCAATGTGTAGCCATCAATAATATAATCTCTCCCATTCTACCAATAACTGTTGGAGTGCCACAGGGCAGCATCTTGGGACCTCTTCTATTTCTTATATACATCAATGATCTGCCTAATGTCTCTAACATTCTGAAACCTATTTTGTTTGCTGATGATACTACCTTCATCTACTCCAACCCCAACCCACATACACTAAATGATGTTGTTAATAATGAACTAAAAAAGTCCACTTATGGATGTCAACCAACAAACTAACACTTAACATAGAAAAGACCTACTACATCCTATTTGGAAGCAAATCTACAAATGCAATTCAGCTTCAGATAGACAATGTAAACATTAGCAATAAAAATGATGGAAAGTTTCTTGGCATATTCCTAGACAAGAGACTCAACTTCAGTACCCACATACAACACATAACTAAGAAAGTCTCTAAAACAGTTGGTATACTCTCCAAAATCAGATATTATGTACCTAACTCTGCTCTTATCTCTCTATATTATGCACTAATCTATCCCTATCTCAACTATGGTATCTGTGCATGGGGTTCAACCACTGCAAACCACCTCAAGTCCATCATCACCCAGCAAAAATCTGCTATCAGAATAATATCAAATTCTGCTTTCAGACAACACACAGCCCCCTTGTTTAACTCCCTAAACATGCTAAACATAATCTCACTCCATAAATTCTCTTGTGTCAACTACATTTACAAAACCCTGTTCTTAAATGCAAATCCTTGTCTGAAACTCTTCCTGGACAGATGTAATAGGACCCATTATCACCACACCAGAAATAAATATCTCTTTGATATCCCCAGAATTAAACTTAATCTGTGTAAACACTCTATGCAAATAAAGGGACCCAGTTTATGAACTCACTCCCTACTGAATTGAAAAGCTGTCCAACTTTTACATCATTCAAAATCAATACTAAAAAGTACCTAACTACCCAATCTCCCAACCTTTATGTTCCCAATTTGAACATCTTTACCATTGTGATCATTGCTGTCTTATATGTGCTGTCAATCTGATGTATGGTGTCTATTAATCTTGTTTTAAATTACTAATCAAGCTGTCAATGTAATCAATCAGAGCTTTAATATAACAATGTGCTTTAATATACTTACTAAGCTCTCTCATCTCATTTTCTCTTGCAATGTATCTTTATCATTTATCAATTCTGATAGAAATTACCTACTTAAAATTATGTGCTAGATTAAGGACCTGCCCAAAACGCTGCGCGTACTAGTGGCTTTACAAGAATGTAAATACTGTACTATCCAATGTATTCTCACAAACCCAATGTACCTTTTTGTATATATATAAATAAATAAATAAATAAAATAAATAAATAAACTTATGAATCAGTGTTTGACTTTTTGTTATTACATCGATTATTTGTACCCTTATTACCTGGTGACAGTGTCACTTTAGGAGTTCCAGGTAAGGAAACTGATGTGGGTACAGTTTCGGTGCATTCAGAAGAGGCATTAAGTGCCTGGTTTGCTGAATGATTGCTTATATTGCGCAAACCTGTAAATATATCCTGCATTGACAGGGTATTACCATTCTGGTATACATATAATTTATTGAGTGTGTCACCAGACAATTTTCTCTGGATGATAATTTTAGTCATCCACTCAGCAGTTGGGTGATCCACCTCTTTACTGAAGGAATTTAACAGTGACTCAAGCTGAAAACTAAAGGCTTGTAAAGAGTCAACTGATTGTTCTGATGGAGATAAATCTAGTAATTGGTGTACAAGGTTTATAACAGTCTTCTCATTGTTAGCACTTGCTCTAGAAGGCTGGTGTGAGTAATTGTGACCATTACTTGTATTGCTCGAGGTTTCTTGCCTAGCCTCAGCTTTAATTACAGCTTCGGCTGCTGCTGCAGCTTTAGCTTTATCATTTTCTGGTTCAGATTCACTGATTATTGCAGCTTCACTAAGAGTTTCATCTGCAGCTTCACTTGTTTCTCTGGGTTCCTGTGAGGAGCTAGTTAATTCAGTAGCCTCATGCATTGAATTTATAGAATCCAGGGAACATTGAGAAGAGCTGTCTGAAAGTTGATCAGACTCTGTAAATAAATTATTACGTGAAGTTGTATTAGATGAGATGGCAGAAAATGAAGGTTGAACTTCAGTTGTTGATCCTGTGTAGTGATCAGTATTGATTAGAGGATTCTCCTCATTTTGAGGTAGCTCATGTATTTCATCTGAGCTGGGTGCTTGCTCGGGTGTAGGTCTACTAAAAAAATGTTCTATCCACTCAGGAACATTTTAAGTCGCAAGCACTTTGTTATATTGGTCAAACTTGTCTTGAATGATATCTTCATAGTCGGCAAGATCAGATTCTATCAGATTGACAATGTAAACATTAGCAATAAAAATGATGGAAAGTTTCTTGGCATATTCCTAGACAAGAGACTCAACTTCAGTACCCACATACAACACATAACTAAGAAAGTCTCTAAAACAGTTGGTATACTCTCCAAAATCAGATATTATGTTCCTAACTCTGCTCTCATCTCTCTCTATTTTATGCACTAATCTATCCCTATCTCAACTATGGTATCTGTGCATGGGGTTCAACCACTGCAAACCACCTCAAGTCCATCATCACCCAGCAAAAATCTGCTATCAGAATAATATCAAATTCTGCTTTCAGACAACACACAGCCCCCTTGTTTAACTCCCTAAACATGCTAAACATAATCTCACTCCACAAATTCTCTTGTGTCAACTACATTTACAAAACCCTATTCTTAAATGCAAATCCTTGTCTGAAACTCTTCCTGGACAGATGTAATAGGACCCATTATCACCACACCAGAAATAAATATCTCTTCGATATCCCCAGAGTTAAACTTAATTTGTGTAAACACTCTATGCAAATAAAGGGACCCAGTTTATGGAATTCACTCCCTACTGAATTGAAAAGCTGTCCAACTTTTACATCATTCAAAATCAATACTAAAAAGTACCTAATTTCATCTTCATAGTTTTTCTCTTTTTGCCTTAAAATTGCACTGTATCTATTGCTACCCAATCTCCCAACCTTTTTGTTCCCAATTTGAACATCTTTACCATTGAAATCATTGCTGTTTTCTTATATGTGCTGCCATTCTATTGTATGGTGTTTATAAATCTTGTTTATCTGTATCTTTTGCTACCCAGTCTCCCAATCTTTATGTACCCATTCTGAACATCTTTACCATTGTGATCATTGCTGTCTTATATGTGCTGTCAATCTGCTGTAAGGTGTCTATTAATCTTGTTTAAATTACAAATCAAGCTGTCAATGTAATTAATCAGATCTTTAATATAACAATGTGCTTTAATATACTTACTTATCTCTCTCATCTCATTTTTCTCTTGTAATGTATCTTTCATTTATCAATTCTGATTGAACTTACCTACTTAAAATTATCTGCTAGATTAAGGACCTGCCCGAAACGCTGCGCGTACTAGTGGCTTTACAAGAATGTAATTACTGTACTATCCAATGTATTCTCACAAACCCAATGTACCTTCTTGTATATATATAAATAAAATAAAATAAAATAAAATCAGACGCAATTTGTCTGGGTCAGTATTACTGACAAGGGGCCGGATTCAGGAAGGTACTTACGAAGGTTTTTCCTCTTAGCTAAGAACGTTTTCCCTCTTAACGCCTTCGTGGCGGCTACGTCCGTATTCAATTAGCTACCCTAAGTGGAAAAACCTTCGTAAGTTCATTCCGGGATTTAAGTGTGGTTTCGACCACTCGTAGCCTTACGTAAACTGGATATAAGTCATTTTTTCTGTACTACATAACACTGGGATCGATTTATGATATTGGAACATGACCAAAATATTATAGCTGGTGAATCTAGTGAAGAGTAGTCCTTCGTGTTAGTTATATATGCATTCTCTGCTTGAAACTTGAAGTAAATATGTGTTTGATGATAATAGAATTAGTTTTATAATAGCAACATATTATACCCGTAGTTATTAAGTAAATAAACACTGGTGAACATGAAATATGAGAGAAGGTGATGAGCCCTGCCTGATGGGATCATTTACTATCACCAAATGCCCCTGTTCACCTAGTAGTAAGGGTGTACCTTAGCTATACATACCCATTTCTAATTTATTTAGTTTGGTTTTATTTTGAAATTAAATCTGGGTGAGACATAAAATAAAAATATGCTGCACAAATGATGTTAGGTAAGGAGAAGGGTAAAAATGTCACAAACTTTATTCATTGAATACTTAAAGCTATAATTATGACTATATAGATTATTAAAAAAGAGAGAGGGAAGTAGGGGTCCAAGACCTCTTCCTGTTATACAATTTGGGTGTGGAACAAGTAATTATCAAAAGAAGGCACCATGCCAGGAAGGCTATGTAGCAGTAAGGCAGTGAGGTGAGGCAGCTACTTATTTGAGAAATGCTTATTTTATTTACCTTATAAGCTGAGGCAACTTATTTTATTTGAGGAATACTCAGCTGATTCCTCTACATATAGCATGGAACAAATTTGTGTCCAAGACATCTTCCTGTTACTCAATTTGGCTGTGTGTAACCAAACTAGAAGTGCTCTACAAATCAAGGGACCCAGAATGTGGAATGACCTCCCGAATCATGTCAAAGGCTGTACCTCTCTCAACCAGTTTAAGAGTTAAACCAAGTACTGCCTAATTAACTCCATGTAACCTAACTTACCTCCTAAATGTCAACCCATGTCTTGCTATTTTTTAAACAACGCTGTTCACCAACATGTGTAATTGCTGATTTATGCTATGTTAACTCCCCTTTTTGTATTTTTTATTCCTTCTTTCAACACAATTTATACCTAATCCCGATTACTATTAAGTTTTAGTCTGTGTTTTTTCCCCCACACCTTGCCCGAAATGCTATGAGTATTAGTGGCTTTAGGTATTGTATGTACTAGCTCTGTCTATAAATCCAACATTATGTTTGTAAATCAACTGTATGTACTTTTCCTGAATAAAATGTATTTATTATTTATTTTTTAATCAGTAAGTATTAAAAGAAGGCACCAAGCTGGGAAGGCTATGTAGCACCATTGTGTGTAACAATAAACCAAATTTTTTTTTAACAAATAATGCACCTGTATGGTAAAACAAATCCTGTCAGCTGTAAAAATATTGTTGCAGTTATTTAAATGAAAAATATAATGAAAGAAATATTACTGGTTTATTTTTATCCTATCTTTTTGTACTGTACAGTATATCCAAGGAAGTGAAAAATTGAGACATAATGCACAATTTAATGAATGATTAGCATGGATTAGCAGTTCATGGTCAACATGATTTAATAAGGATAATACAGTACTGTACTGAATTTGTAATAATACAAACTATAATTTAAAATCTTTGTTACTGATTTTTTTTATTAAGAAGATTAGGTATACACAGCAATGTACTACTACCCTATTCTATATGGAATATTACACAGTGTAGATAAAAAACTAGCTATAAGTTTATCTAATACTCCCATCTCACAGGATGGTTAGACATACTGTACATGGAATCAATTTAGAAAATACCAGCCTCAATACAAAAAACAAATCAACTCTGACTAAACAACTCTAAGCAATTTTCACAAGAGGTAAGCACTGAATCATGGAAACATTATATTATAATTACTCTTACCAGTTTCTACAAGACTCCTCTCAAACAATGTATTTTTAAACATGTTTAGGTATACACAGCAATGTGCTGCTTCCCTATTCTGTATAAAGGACCACACAGTGTAGATCAAAAGCCAGCTACAAGCTCATCCAACATCCTCACCTCACAGGATGGCCAGTCATACATGGAATTAGGAGAGAACAAAATTCTTAATGCTGATCTATTAGCCTCCACTGGCAAAATCTGGGTGCAGCACAAGAATATCTTCCAATATTCCTGAGTGTATGAAGTAATTACAGAGCTCAAAATACCTCATACCATTTGGTATGAAGTCACTGATAACAGGACAATCACAGATATAGTGTTGGAGAGTATGTTCTCTCAAGTAGGACTGAAAACAGATGTTTTTTTCCACCAAGTGGGCTATAAACCCATGGAACCGCCTACCCGCTGAAGCCGTAAATGCCAAATTCCAGCTAAAAAATATCATTAAGACAATTGGCGGGCCCTTTAGCAAGCCGCCGGCTTTCTGTCCTCTTCGAGGTCACCAGATAGTTAGTGGCCCTTGGGTAAATTCAGTAAATATATACAATATTTGTCAGCGCATCTTCCGAGCAACAAGGACAGCTACACAGTATCTCTTAGAATTACGTAGGTAAATAACAAATGTAACATATTTGTTTACTACAATGTCGGTGCTGGCTGTAGAAGTTGAAAAAACATTGTTTTACTTCGAAATATACTAATTTTATAAGAAAATTCGACGTAAAAAGGAGGCAGTAGAGCTCCGATAAGCCAGCGCTAAATTTTTTTTTTTTTTTTTTTTGAGATATATACAAGAGTTGTTACATTCTTGTACAGCCACTAGTACGCGTAGCGTTTCGGGCAAGTCCTTAATCCTATGGTCCCTGGAATACGATCCCCTGCCGCGAAGAATCGTTTTTTCACCAAAGTACACATTTTACTGTTGCGTTAAACAGAGGCTACAGTTAAGGAATTGCGCCCAGTAAATCCTCCCCGGCCAGGATACGAACCCATGACATAGCGCTAGCAGAACGCCAGGCGAGTGTCTTACCACTACACCACGGAGACTGCTCGACCGAGTGTCTTACCACTACACCACGGAGACTGCTCGACCGAGACCACGGAGAAATCTTCAATATGAAGAATGTTGCTGCTCTCTGATTGGCCAAACGAAACACAGTAGTGACCTCTATCGGCACGCAGGTGAACCAACAAATTTCTTCCTAAGTGGACCTTATTGAATCGCACCTAAGCATCTTCTTAGGGCGTACTTAGGAACCTTCGTAGCAAACCCACTTACGAAGAAATACACAGAGCTTCCTGAATCTAGGTCAAGGAGTATGTTCCTATAAGACTCGATTATAACCTTTACATAGTCATATTTTTGGCTAGCCACCTTTGTGGAACTTATTAGCCTGAAGATGTCAACTGAGTTAGTTCCTAAACAGTTGTCACATTTGACAAGTAGTCTTGACAGATGATCTTGAAGACCTCTCAAGATTCTTCCATTTTTTTCTGGAGTAGCCATTCTGGCTGTAAGTTTGAGCCTTATAGAGCTTATATAGCTACTTGGACAGCTATGGTACTTGCTCCTTTATGTAGAGCAGGTATAATTATTGACAGCCTGATATTTTCTTGAGGTTGATTGTAATTTACCTCATTTAGAGGTTAGTTACCTACCTAATAATAAGCAACTAAGATATGAGTGGTGCCTTGGTATCACTACAGGTGTTCCTTAGCTTAGCTCTTCAAAATCAGCCTTGGATGGGTTGTGAACTTACAGTAACACTCAAAGATGTACATAGAAATATGTAATAAAATATAATTACACAATAAATGGTTAATCCCACCCATTAGGGTCAGCACTACATAAATTAATTAACCTCACCAGCACTGTCTAACAGTACTAGTTAGGTAATAATCCTACCTATTAATGCAGCTAATGGTGTAGACTGAATTTGTACAAATCTTAGTACCGTGTCAGTCTGAAATATCCTACCTCTTTTGGGTTGGCATAATAACTACAATAAATGTGGTGCAATAATGTGTAAATAGTGCTATGTTTTGGATTTTGTAATTTTATATAATATATACACTGGTAGAAATTATGTGTATAAGAAATTAAATGAACAAAAAAGTATTAATTGTGTTTGGCAAGTATTCTACTGCCGTAAATAATATTTAACACCTGAATGTACTTCCTAATTGTACTATCAACTATTATTCATACTAGAAATGCTCTACAAATCAAGGGACCCAGAATGTGGAATGATCTTCCCAACCATGTTAAAGACAGTACCCCTCTCAACCAGTTTAAGATAAAAACGAAGCACTACCTAATAAATTCCCTGTAACCTACCTTACCCCTCTGTTGTCAACCCATGTATGTTTTTTTTTTTTCAAAACAACGTTGTTTGAATGTAATATTCTGTAATAATTTGTAATTGTATTTGTGCTGCTTTTTCAACCATGTTCCCCCCTCTTTTACCTCTATTTTTATTTGTTCTCAACACATTTTATTATTTTTACCCATTAGTTTTAAGCTTTAGTCATTAATGTTTTTCCTGCCCGAAACGCTTTGCGTAATAGTGGCTTTAGGCATTGTATGTACTAGCTCTATCTATTAACCCAACAAACTTTGTAAAATCTCTTTATGTATGTACCTTACCTAAATAAAAATTATTATTATTATTATTATTATTATTATTGTGGAATATAATGTTATCAGGGTTAGTAATGATTAATTAGTATGGGATCAGTTATTTGTATTAGTATACTGGATCCTAAAATGTTAATAAATTCACTGACTCGAGTGAATCAGCAATTATGGAATGAATTTAGGCTATAATGGACAGTCTGCTGACAGCCGTAAATTGAAATATTTGTATAGCCCAGTAATGGTTAACACATAATTGGTGTTAGTGATTAATTAATATATATCTGGTTCGAAAAGGACCATAATGTGGGATATCTGGGGCTTGACTCATATATTCAATTATTTACTTATTTGATTTAATAATTCGAAGGACCACCCACTTTTGAGAAAAGAGGGAAAACTAATAAAAGTGATCATTAGAATAAAGCTTCCTAGAAGGTTGCGACAGATCCCATGAGCACCACACTAGAAACAAATACTTATTTGATATTCCAAAAGTACGACTTAATCAAACTAGAAATGCTTTACAAATCAAGGGACCTCCAATGTGGAATGACCTTCCCAATTATGTTAAAGGCTGTACCTATCCCAACCAGTTTAAGATAAAAACTAAGTACTACCTTATTAACTCCATGTAACCTACCTCACCCCCAAAATGTCAACCGCTGTCTATAATAATAATAATAATAAATGTTTATTCAGGTAAAGTACATACATACAAGAGGTTATACAAAAATTGATAGATTTATAGATAGAGCTAGTACAAGAACACTGTTTTTCCCCAAAACGGTGGGTTTTCTGAGGGAAGAGAAAACGTATGTCTGGAAGCTGACTTTAACCGCCCAAGCTGCGCGCGCAACGGGCCGAGGTTATAAAGCTCAGCCTGCAGACTGCGTGGCCCCTCTTCCTGACAAGCAAGCAGCTGCTCACTTACAAAATGGATGGAGCTCATGCTGCTCACTGCTACTCAGTGAGTCGTAAACACAGAAGTTTAGCCTGCTCAACTGTTCCCCCAGCATGGACCCTACACCAGTTCCTATCGACAACGACTCAGAGCGACCCGTCAGGGGCGTCCTGCCCTTCTCAACATTTAAGGTACAGTGTTTGTGTCTGTGTTTACCCCCCCCCCCCTCTCACGCTTGAGCGTGGAGCCCCGCTCCCCCCTGGCTTTATGGGTGCCCCAGTGTTTGGAGTTGCCCAACGCCTTGTCCCTTGTGGTACCGGTACGTGTCGTGCCCCCTAGGTGTTTCCTCCCTCCCTGGCCGAGCCAGAAGGCATAGCTGCTTCTCTCCGGGGCGCTCAGCCGTGGTTGCTCGGCAAGGTCCCTCCGTGGCGCGCCTGGCGCGCCCCTGAAGCACGCCTGTTGGTTAAGCCTTGGTGACCAAATGCAGGTGCAGTGGACCTAGAGGGGTAGGTAACCCTCGGTGTTATGGGGCACTGGTTTTTCTCCAGTAGGTGGCTGTTATTTGAAGCACAATCGGGAGGAGGCCTGTCCACCCCCCCCACCTACCCCATCTGCTCAGTTTTGTACCTTAAGCTCCCTCACCCAGTCGACGTGAGGTCTGCCGCTTGGGCGACTTCTTTTGTGCCGTTAATTATTATTTATTTATGTTCTTTATATAAGTGCTTCTTTACAGTCTGACTGTTAGTAATGGCGTGCTTCCTCACGCTACAATATTTACTGTAATTTTACCTTTGCTTTCGCCCCATGCCTATGTTTATATATTGGGTAGTGCTGTTATTGTTGTTTCAGGACATTTAATGCTCAAGTCAACTCCTTTTAAGTGCTGTTGTTTTACTCTACTCTCAACGTTGGCTATATAAATTTTTATATTATTGGACTTTCAGTTACGATGTGTTATGCCTCGCAATTTATTTAAATTTTTTTAGCATTGCTCAAGCCCCTGGCTTTAAGTTTACACCCTGGACGTGCAACCACGTTTTGACTTCCCTCAGCAGCTTGTTCTGCAATTCATGATTTGTCCAGGCTTCCTGTTTCTTTACTTATCCCGGGTTCTCAATTATGTATGTTTAATTTGCTTATCGCCATTGAGTTTACGTAAAGTCAGCTGGGTTGTGCCAGTTGCCGTGTTGTGGGCCCAAGCCTCTTGCTGTTACCTTCCTTGGGCTTGCAACTACGATTTGTTTCTCTCTGCAATTTATTATTATAATTTATGCATTGCCCTCGTGCATGTTTTATTAACTTATTAAAACTCTTGCTTCTTGTATCGAGTTATTAATTAAGTAAAGTAACCTAGGTTGTGCTAGTTCCTGAGTTACAAGCCTCATGCCTTTGACTTTAAGATTATCTTGGTATTGCGTACCATTAATTTACCTCAATTTATTACTGCAATTTATGCAGGTCAAGCTGCATGTTATTTACGCTTACTGGTTTTGCAATTGTGATTGTTTAACTATTGTTTGCCATTAAGTTATTAAGTAACTCAGCTAGGCTGTGATAGGCGCAGAGTACGGCCCCCACCCCCCTTGCCTCTTGCTTTAAGATTACTGGCCCTGCATTTACGTTTAGTTACATCAGGTAATTATTCCCGTAAATTATGCAACGTCTTGCTGCATGTGTATTTATTTATTGCTGGTTTACAATTATGTTTGTTTATCATTTTGCTTATCGCTTTTAAGTTATTAGGTAAAGTCAGCTAGGTTAGGCTAGCAGCTGTGTCACAGGCCTCCGGCCCCTAGCTTTAAGTTTTCATGGACTTGTATTTTCCATAAGTTTCCTTAATTTATTTATGAATTTAATGCAGTGTCAAGCTGCATGTTTTCTTTTGCAGGTTTTACATTTAGGTTTGTTTTAACTTTTGCTTATTGCCTATAAAGTAATTAGGTAAAGTCACCTAGGTTAGGCTAGCTGCTGTGCCACAGGCCTCCGGCCTCTAGCTTTAAGTTTTTATGGACTTGTATTTTCCATAAGTTTCCTTAATTTATTAATGAATTTTATGCAGTGTCAAGCTGCGTGTTTCTTTGCTGGTTTTACATTTATGTTTGTTTAACCTCTGCTTTGCCTTTAAGTCATTATGTAAAGTCAGCTAGGATGTGATAGTTGTAGGGATCGGGCCCCTTGCCTCTTGCTTTAAGTTTATTCTGGCCCTGCATTTACGTTTAGTTTCCTCAGCAAATTTCCCGCAATTTACATCGCTCTTGTTGCATGTTTTTACTTTACTGGTTTACAATTGTTTGTTAACTTATGCTTCACCTTTAAGTTAAGTAAAGTCAGCTAGGATGTCCTAGACGCTGTGTTCGGGCCTCATGCCTCTCCCTTTAAGTTTATCTTGGACTCGTATTATGATTAGTTCCATCAGCAATTTATTGCTAGTTATGCATTGCCTAAGTGCATGTTATTTTACTTACCGTTTTACCTTTATACTTGTTTTCTTGACTTTGTCATTAAGTTATTAAGTACCGACAGCTAGACAGTACCAGTTTTGTTTACCAGTACCAGTAAACATTTCCAGTCGTTTTGTCTGCCCGGTGTAGCCCGAAAGAATCTGCAGCCTCCCGGCTGCTGATTTATCCAGACATGTGTGGCCTCCCAGGCCGCTGGTTTATCCAGACGTTTTGTCTGCCCAATGTAGCCAGGAAGGTTGTCATAGCCGCTGTCTTAGCTGACTGCGTCCAGGGGCTGCTCTCCAGCCGACGTTCTTCCTGTGATGAGTTAAGCCGGCGATATTATTCAGGTATTATATTTATATTGGTCATATAAATATGCGGCCTTCCAGGCCGCTGGTTTATCCAGATGTGTTGTCTGCCCGGTGTAGCCCGGAAGTCACAGCGGCCTCCCAGGCCGCTGGTTTATCCAGACGTGTTATCTGCCCGGTGTAGCCCGGAATATACTGCGGCCTCCCAGGCCGCTGGTTTCTCCAGACGTTTTGTCTGCCCAATGTAGCCAGGAAGGTTGTCATAGCCGCTGCCGTCTTCGCTGTCTGCGTTCGGGGGTTTATGTCCAGCCGACGTTCTTCCTGTGATGAGTTAAGCCGGCGATGTTATTCAGGTATCTTATTTATATTGGTCATATAAATATGCGGCCTTCCAGGCCGCTGGTTTATCCAGACATGTTGTCTGCCCGGTGTAGCCCGGAAGTCACAGTGGCCCCCTAGGCCGCTGGTTTATCCAGACGTTTTGTCTGCCCGATGTAGCCCGGAAGGGTTTCACAGCCACCGACGTCTTAGCTGCCTTCGTTCAGGGGTTGACGTCCGGATGACGTCCTCCCTGCGACGTGTCACTGTGTTCTAGCAGCCGATGCTCGGTTGGGTCTGTTGCAGCTCGTCCAGCCGTCTGCCCTAGTGTCCGAGCCGCCACTCTCTTTCTACGTTGTTGCTCAATTTTGGTGTCCAGCTGCTGCAGCTGTTGTTGTTCCGGCTGCTGACATTCCCGGCAGTCGGTGTTCTAGCTGCTGTGGGTACAGCTGTTGCTGTCCCAGCTTGCTGCTGTTCAGGTGGACCATGGTCCAGCTGCTGGCGTTCCAGCGGTTGTTGGACCAGCTCCCATGCTACTGCTGAAGTTGTTCCTGATGTTCCAGTCGAAGCGGTCCCAAATGATAATGCCCATCCTACTGCGTTCCAGCTCCCAAGGGTCCAGCTGCCGACGCGCCAGCTCCCGAAGTTCCAGCAGAAGCGTTCCAGCCGACGTTGTGCCTATTAGCACTCCTTTCAGTTTATTGTATTTGATTGTAATTTATTTCAGCTTCATGCATTAATCCTGTTTTCTCTAAAGAGTTATATTCCAGCATTATTTTGAGCATGATCTGTTTTGCAGTCGCACTTCCCTTACTGCTGCAGTTTCCCCCTTGGCCCGTTGCCGCTAATTTTGTATCTTCGGCAGCGGCCGAAGATACTCATCATTCCCTTGTTGGCTCCCAGGTTCTATATGGTCCCTAATTGTCTTGCAGTTGGACTTCTACTTATAACTGAAGTTTTCCCTGGTGGCCAGTTGCCACTATTTATTTATCTTTGGCAGATGTTGATGCCCCAGTTGCCAATGTCCAGCTGCTCATGTTCAGAGGCAGGATTTTACAGTTTACATTTGGCAACTGTTGTTTGTTAAGCCCTTATTTTGTCCTTGTTGACCACTAGTGTTCGTGTTGTGCATGCTACGTTATTGTTGGTTTGTTAAGGTTAGGGTTTCCCTGCTTACTTCCTCCTCCCCAGTGTGGGACATTTACTTATTTATCTATTTATACAGTTCCTACTGTATCATACTACTACTTATTTAAGTTCTTTATTATTAGGTCCGGGTTTTAGTCGCCTTACTTCTACCCTCCCTCTGCTTTACTTGTTATCGTTTTCTCTGGCATTTTTCGCCATGCCCTCGGTCGGCCCCGTACTAGGCCCATTAGCTGGGCCAGTCCGTTACGCCCTTAGCCGGGACCCCTGTGGAGCCCTTAGCTGGGCGGGGCGGGCCCGCCCTGTTAGCGGGCTAATGACCCTGCAACCTAGTACTTTGGAAGGAGTATTTTGTGCTTTTCCCTATCCTTCTAGTGCTTATGTCTCTCTTTTACGTTTTCTTAGTGAAAACTTCGTTATATATGTAAGGTACTATTTATTACTTGTGAATGTTTGTGTGTGTGTGTGTATATATGTATGTGTGTATATATGTATGTGTGTATATATATATATATATATATATATATATATATATATATATATATATATATATATATATATATATATATATATATATATATATATATGTGTATGTATATATTCATTAGTTGCTATATTAATTTATAGTACTGTCATTCATTTTATTATTCCCATCTCGTCCGTATTAATTTATTATGAGTCTGGGAGTTGGTTTACTATTTTCGTCCTTATTTCTGTTATTTTACTATATTAATTACATTAATTATTTTACATTTACGGATCCCTAGCCTTCCTGGTGTCCATTTCTCTTTGCCTCAGATCCCCAGATCTTGAAGTTCTTGGGGTACTGCTGCTCGCAGAATGCTCATTGACACTCAGACTAAACTCATTTACGCCTCTTAAGGCAGTTTCTTAGGCTAACTATTCAGCTCTTAACATGCTTTCGAAGGCAAACATACAATGGAGATCACTGTAACGGACTCGGTTACCATCCTTATAATTCGTGTCACTCTGGACGCAAGCATGTTGCAGTTACGCCTTATAAGACCTATTTCTTATATTTGATTTATGGTTTTATTTATATATTGATTTGATATTATATACATAGTGGCCATATAAATATTGATTATGTTGGGCTGTTCTATTGTTTTATATTATTCTATTTGATTATTTTGAAATGAATTATTACTTGCTAGATCCCTCCCCCTGGATTAACTTCTGCCCTTGACCCAGATACGGTAACTGGTTTTCCCCAACCTTTTTTACTTGTCGGGGTTTTTTCCCGCTAAAGTTCTGCTCGGTTTGGTAGTTACCTTACTTCGTACAGACTAGTTTCCTGGAAGATCTTTTTCTCTTCCTTTCCCCCTCTAGTCACTCCTATTCCCTGTGCCAGTGTTCCTTTTCAGAGTTTCTGCAGGGTATCACCCTGGCTTTATCCATTAATGCCACTTGCCCAGTTCGCTTCCGGAAATGTCCCCCTCCTCTTAGAAACTAATTACAGCAGTACCCTTAAGGGGTAGGTTCCTTGCCCGTCACGTTCATACTGCATGCCCGTTTCTGCCCACCCTTACTGCCTTAATACTTCCAGAACCGACTACGGAAGGCGCACAAGGTACACCATTGATGAACAAGGAAAAGGGATGGAGCCCGAGGGCAGACTACTGCACCCATGAGGTCGACACACATTCCTAGTTACAGCGGCCAGCCGCCGCGTTTGCCCTTCGGGGTTGGGGATTCCGCGCCGCTGGCCCTCGCGGGATTGGGGGTGCTCCGCCGGAACCCCCAAAGTGATAAGCCTGCAGATAGCTAAGAAATATTCCCATGAATTGTAATTAGTGTAATTAAATTAATGCAACTTTCATTTACTACCTATGGATGTAGTTATTAATTGTAATTGATTTCTACTTTATCATTAAGGATTATTCATTATAATTATTCCTTAATACTTTATTGTTATGCACTAGTCAATAATTATTTATCATTCATCCTAATTAGCTATTTGATTCATTAAAAATAATTGCTTATCATTATACTATTTTATTATTATTTATTATATAATAATAATTAATTTATTATTTATTAATTTATTATTTATTAATTTATTATATATTAATTTATTATTCACCATTTATAAAATAAACAAGTCCCCAATCTGAGCACTTTTCTTCCAACCTCAGAAAATGAAGCTTATGTTTCTATCTTTCTTGAGACATAAAACTCTTACGTTTATTAAGGAATCTGTGTGAAATAAGCATTGTTTTGAAATGAATATTGCGGGTTTCCAGCTCTACGAGCCATTAAGTATCCCACTTTTATACCGTTATAAATATCTTCAGTTTTACTCTAAATATTGTCCTCGAAAAGTTTTGACATATAGTTCCTGTTTCCAACATGGGCAACCATTTTGAAAACGCCATTTAAGGTTGACCCGATTGATACATGGGTCGAATTCCATTAAGGTTCAGATCACATCCACTATGGGAGAGCTGTTTCCTTCAAAAAGTATAATCGTGTGGCATTATGTTTAAAGAAACAATTCCAAGCACATTCTTTGATTCAAAAACATGAAAATAAATACAAGTGTTAATTTTAAATGACTAGATATAAACAAAAATAAGAGGTTGGAAAAATGATATGTAGAATCAAACAAAAACATTGGAACGCTAAGGTGATGAGAGGGTAAACAACCGCCGCCATTTTAGCAGCACCAGCCGGTGATGCACGAGCATTAAGGGAAAACCTTGACACACACTGTACCTATCATAAAGAAGAAGCACCACCATTGACCGCCAAGTGCTCACATCAAGTCTAACTCTAAGAAACAACACTCAAGCCTTGACGCTTCTCCCAACATCCGGGGGAGAAAACCTTCACACAAACTGCACCTGTCATAAAGAAGATGAAGACTCACCAGTGTCCACAGTGTCCGAAGGTATTCACCTGTCCTGGAAGTGTGAAGCGTCACATGTTAGTGCATTCAGGAGATAAACCTCACGAGTGTCCAGAGTGTGGGAAGAAATTCAGTCGTCTTGGCAGTATGAAGAGGCACATGATGGTGCATGCGGCTGAGAGGCCTTTTCAATGTGCCGAGTGTGACAAAAAAATTAGAGAACGTGGAAATATAATAAAGCACATGTTAGTACATTCAGGTGATGCACCTAACATAAAGAAGATGAAGACTCGCCAGTGTCCACAGTGTCTGAAGGTATTCACCCGTCCAGGATATGTGAAGACTCACATGTTTGTGCATTCAGGTGAGAAACTTCACGAGTGTCCAGAGTGTGGGAAGAGATTCAGTGAGCGTGGAAGTATGAAGACTCACATGAAGGTGCATGCGGATGAGAGACCTTTTCAATGTGCCGAGTGTGGCAAAAAATTTAGATTACGTGGAACTATAATACAGCACATGGTAGTGCATTCAGGTGACAAACCACATGAATGTCCAGAGTGTGGGAAGAGATTCAGCCATCGTAGAAGTATGAAGACTCACATGAAGGTGCATGCGGATGAGAGACCTTTTCAATGTGCCGAGTGTGGCAAAAAATTTAGATTACGTGGAACTATAATACAGCACATGTTAGTGCATTCAGGTGACAAACCACATGAATGTCCAGAGTGTGGGAAAGGATTCAGTCGTCTTGGAAGTATGAAGACTCACATGTTAGTGCATTCAGGTGACAAGCCTCACGACTGTCCAGAGTGTGGGAAAGGATTCAGTCGTCCTGGACAAATGAAGAGGCACAAGATGATACATGCAGATAATAGGCTAAACACTTTGAGTGTGAAAGATAATTAAGAGAATGTTGAAGGATAATGAGGCACATAATGGTATATTAACTTACCTTTAATCTAACAGTGTGCTATCACAATGTCAGTTGGATGTTCTTCAGAGGTAATTATATTTCGTTTGAGAAATACACTTCACAATGAAAGGTAAAGATCTGAAGATATTTTATTATATTGTTCTTTTATGAAACTTAAATGACCAAGCAAGAACTAGAGAAGCTGTCGCTAGGAAAGCTCAAAATTACTTATAAGTATAGAAATATCTCTTTAATTTAGCAAAGGTAAAACAAGGATTTAAATGTTTTTCTTCATAGTTATGTAAATAATGTGCTTCCTTTTTTTGTTTTCTGTGGAAATTTATTTAAAATGTAATATACTCTGTAGCTAAGCTATGGACATTTTTGTTGTAATATTTTTTTTTTTTATTTAGCATTGGAGTTGGTGAAGAAGACAATCTGAGATGTACTTAAGGTGAGACCATTTGATTGGTAAGGAAATGTATATTAATCAAGGAATTTTCTCATCAGATTCATATGCAAACTGATGTCCATTTTTCATTTTTTGTTTAGGCCTATTTATGAGTTCTATTCTTGATTATAAATATTTCACCCAAGAGTATATTGAAGGCTGATTGGAATTTATAGCTGTCAGTCAAGTTAATATGAAATTTAAATTTATATTACTCTAGAAATTTATCACTCTAAATTTACCAGAAATTTATTACTCTAGCCTAACTTTATCAGTTATACTGTACTGTAATTGTCTGAGAATAATATTTTACCCGATTTACCTGAGGGCCACTAACCCGAGTGGCCTCAGTGAGAACAGGAAGTCGTCGGCTTGTTGAAGGTTCCCTCCCAACCATTTGCCTTCATGATTTTTTCCAGGTATATTTTGAAATTCTGCACAGTTTTGGCAGTTTTGGCTTTGGTGGATAGGCAGTTCCATTGATGAATAACCCTGTTGGTGAAAATGCCTGATTCAAAGTTATATTAGTCTGATTGGCAATTATATTAGCCTGACTCAGTTTATATAAAAAATTTATATCAAAGAGATATTTATTTATGTTGTGGTGCTTGTGGGTTCTATTACATCTATCAATAGAGAGTTTCAGATCAGGGTTAGCATTTAGGAACAAGGTTTTGTATTGTAAATAGCACAATTGAATGTGTAGAGCGAGTGTATATGTAGCATGTTCAGGGATTTAAACAGAGAGGCTATGTGTTTTTTGAAGACAGTTTTATTGCTCTGATAGCAGATTTCCCTTGGGTGATGATTGGCTTGAGGTAATTTGCAGTGGATGAATGAACCCCATGCATTGATACTGTATGTTGAGATACCAACCCTAATTTACAAATAAAGCCTGTAGATTTTTAGCTCCAGCCATTGCATTGCTCTACAACAAATTATTTGAACTCTAAACCTTTCCTGATATTTTGAGAAAAAAAAACAAGAGTAACCCTAGTCCATAAAAGCAGCAATCTCACTGAAGTCAACAATTATAGACCAATATCAATTCTGCCGATTTTGTCTAAAATATTTTAAAGACTTAATTTACATGCAGCCTTACTCCTGTTTATATTAAGTTCTTGCCATAATGGCTTCAGGCCCAAAAAAGGACCAATCATGCCTGGTTAGTTTGATTAATTTCATATATGCAGCTCTTGGAAAAAATGAGTACCTTATTCATTTATTTGTTGACCTACATAAGACTTTTTGACACTGTAAACACAAAAACTTTCTTAAATTGCAACATTACGGAGTAAGAGGTCACTCCCTCCAATACCTACAATCTTACCTCAGTGACAGACTCCAATATGTCTTTGTGAATGATTCCAATTTTCCCACTCTACCCATTAACACTGATGTCTCACCGAGCAGTAATCTTCACCCTCTCGTCTTTTTCATCTCTCCCTCCCTTTCCAGCTCGTTGCCATCGTGAGGGGGCTTGGTTGGCGGATGCTAGAGTGTGATGCTCCATGGGACAGTGTCCTCTGTCCTTTCGAAGCCTTATGCTTCTGCTGCCTTCTTCACTAATTGTGCTGAATGCTTTTTCCTACTAAGTTTAATTTCTCCTTCCCAATTCTCCTTTTTAATTGCTATTTCCCAGCGACTTTTTGCTATTCTTGATCATTCTTTTAGATGTCGTCTTCTGTTTTGACACTGGGTGTTAGGTGAGGCACAGTCTCTCGCCCATAAAACTGTGGTACCCAAAATTGTTGAGCAAAGGGACACTTTTATTGTCACTCTTTTCCTTCGTTGCTGAGCCCAATCTTGATAGACTGATGGTTCTTAAAGTGGTGATTGCAGGGCATATATCCACGATGCACCCTTAGGGGGGGGGGCACATCCTATCGGGTGTCCTATCCTCTAATTGTGGCGTCATGGTGGGTATAGGGGCTTGTTTGTTGATGAAATGATTACCTGTTCATTTACATGCTGTTATCTGACACTTATTTTTAACTTCTCAAATGTGGGGTGGGAGACCAGGGCCCCGAGTCGGACTGTGATGGAAAGCCGGGCTCTGTAGCCCCCTGCTACTTTGGTCCCAGACCAAGCAGCTTCGGACTTTCCCTGCTTGATACCTGCTTGATGGTGTTTTGGGAGTTCTTCTAGTCCCCGAGGCCAGGCTTGACTTGTGAGAGCTTGGTCTACCAGGTCCCGACTACCCCTTTCTGCTCCCCTTCTACCTCTGTGGCAGGGTTGAGCCTCAAGCCCCCAGTGATGACCACCTCATCACATGGAGTGGCTTCATCTCTCATTGTAACAACTGCGCCTTTTACCCCCTCTCTTACTGAGGGTGCTCGGTGCCGTCCTCTCCGCAGTCACACTTGCACAATTCCTTCCGGTTCTAATACCTTCCAAGCTTTGTTTGGTCCTGCTACATGGACTAAGTATTTTAATCTCGGTCATGTTAATTCTACTCGTCCTGATGATTTATTCATCCATAAACACCTAGTTGATACCTGGTTGATGGGGTTCTGGGGGTTCTTCTACTCCCCAAGCCCGGCCCGAGGCCAGGTTTGACTTGTGAGAGTTTGGTCCACTAGGCTGTTGCTTGCAGCAGCCCGCAGGCCCACATACCCATCGCAGCCCGGTTGGTCCGGCACTCGTTGGAGGAAACTATCTAGTTTCCTCTTGAAGATGTCCACGGTTGTTCCGGCAATATTTCTTATGCTCCCTGGGAGGATGTTGAACAACCATGGACCTCTGATGTTTATATAGTTCTCTCTAATTGTGCCTATGGCACCCCTGCTCTTCACTGGTTGTACAGCACTCTGCATTTTCTGCCATATTGTTCACTCCAGTATGTTGTTATTTTACTGTGCAGATTTGGGACCTGGCCCTCCAGTATTTTCCCACTTGTATATTATTTGATATTTCTCCCATCGTCTTTCTAGTGAGTACATTCGGAGAGCTTTGAGACGATCCCAATAATTTAGATGCTTTATCTCGTTCATGTATCCCGTATATGTTTTCTGTACTCCCTCTATTTCAGCAATCTCTCCTGCTCTAAATGGGGAAGTGAGTACTGAGCAGTACTCAAGATGGGACAGCACAAGTGATTTGAAGAGTACAACCATTGTGATGGGATCCCTGGATTTGAAAGTTCTCGTAATCTATCCTATCATTTTCCTGGCTGCCGCAATATTTGCTTGGTTATGCTCCCTAAAATTTAGGTCATCAGACATCATTATTCCCAAATCCTTTATATGTTTCTTTCCTACTATGGGCAAATTAGATTGTGTTTTGTACCCTGTATTAAGTTTAAGGTTCTCAATTTTACTGTATCTTAGTACCTGAAATTTATCGCTGTTAAACATCACGTTATTTTCTGTAGCCCAGTCGAAAACTTTATTAATATCTGCTTGTAGTTTTTCAATATCTTCAGCAGAGGTAATTTTCATGCTGATTTTTGTGTCATCTGCAAAGGATGATACAAAGCTGTGCCTTGTATTTGAGTCTATATCTGATATGAGAATAAGGAAAAGCAATGGTGCAAGGACTGTACCTTGAGGTACTGCAGCTTTTAACTGCTCTTGGACTCGATTTTATATGGTTAACTGTTACTCTTTGTGTTTTGTTCGACAGAAAACTGAGTATCCAGCGTCCTACTTTACCAGTTATTCCCATTGACCTCCTTTTGTGTGCTATCACTTCATGGTCACATTTATCGAATGCCTTTGCGAATCTGTGTATACTACATCTGAACTCTGTTTTTCTTTTAATGCCTCAGTGATTTTGTCGTAATGGTCAAGTATCTGTGAGAGGCATGATCTTCCTGCTCTAAATCCATGTTGGCCTGGATTGTGGAGGTCATTGGTCTCCATGAAACTAGTGACCTGACTCCTGATCACTCTCTCAAATACAGTAATTTTATTATGTGGGACGTAAGTGCAACTGGTCTATAATTCTTTGCCAATGCTTTGCTACCTCCCTTGTGTGGAGGGGCTATGTCTGCTGCTTTAAGCGCATCTGGTATCTCCCCCGTGTCCAAGCTCTTTCTCCACACTATACTGAGTGCCTGTGCTACTGGCACTTTGAATTTCATTATAAATATTGAATTCCATGAGTCTGAACCCGGGGCTGAGTGCATGGGCATATTGTCAATTTCTCTTTCAAAACCTGCCACGCTCGTGTTGATATCAATTATATTTACAGGGGTTTGTATATCACGCGTAAAGAAGTTGTCCGGATCTTCCACTTTCATGCTGTGTATCGGGGTGCTAAACATGTCCTCATATTGCTTTTTTAGGATTTCACTAATTTCTTTGTCATCCTCAGTGTATGAACCTTCACTAGTACGAATAGGTCCAATACTGGCAGTGGTTTTTGCTTTTGATTTAGCATATGTGAAGAAATATTTTGGGTATTTCTTTATTTTTTGAATTGCTTTCTGTTTTAGTTGCCTTTCGTCAAGTTGATATGAATGCTTCAGTCTGTTCGATTTCTTCAATCTCCCTGTTTAAATTATTCCTTCTTTGTATGGAAAGTCGTGTCTGCTTCAGCACTTCTGTTAACTTTTTTCTTCTTCTGTAATGTCGTCTGTGTTCTCTTTCTACGTTGGACCTTGTGTAGGATTTTTATTACTTAAACATTTTCCCATTGAATGTTGTAAGTTCCTTGTTTATTTTCTCCGAGTCTATCCTTTTATTATTAAAATTTAATTTATTGAATAGCCCTTCTCGCTTGTTGTTTCTCTTGGGCCTACTACCGTTATTAATTTTAGTTTCCACTTCAATGAGCTTGTGGTCCGAGTACGTAGTGTCCGAGACAGTAATGTCTCTGATTAGCTCATCACTGTTCGTGAATATGAGGTCCAGCGTGTTCTCATTCCTAGTCGGTTCTGTAATCTGCTGACTGAGCGAGAATTTGTCACAGAATCTCAGTAGTTCTCTGACCTGTGATTGGTTATTTCCAGGTTGATTTCATGCTATAGTATTACTGTTTACTATTCTCCATTGTAAACTGGGTAGATTGAAGTCTCCAAGGAAGATAATATCTGGTACTGGGTTTGCTAGGTTATCAAGGCTATTTTCTATTTTGTGGATCTGCTCAGTGAATTCCTGAACTGTTGCATCTGGCGGTTTGTATATTAGAATAATAATTAATTTATATTCTCTACCTTGATTCCAAGTACCTCTACCACCTCATTGGTCAAGTTCAGGAGCTCTGTGCATTCCAGCTCCTCTTTAATATACAGACCTACTCCCCTACTTGACCTAATTACTCTTACTTTAGTTGATTTGGTGGATACCTTTGTCACTTTTAACCCCACCCATACTGGTACACGTGTTGTTGCAGCTCCTTCTCGGGAAGCAGCTGTCCACTTAGCCTCGTTGTCCTGCATTGGGGAGACACTGATTCGAATATCAAAAAATGCCTGGTTAAATAAATGCCAGGATTGGCACAGTTATTCTTCCATACCATGTAGCGACTGGTGATAAGGAACTTTAAGACTACCATAATAAACATGTCCTTGAGGCCCAAGGCCATTCTATCCTCTATATTAATATGTTACTCGCCCTCCCTCGTGGTCGTCATGGCCAGTCTCTTTGTGTAATGAAAATCACTTTTGATAGTAGGTCCCTTCTGTCTTCCGTAACTCTTGGTGCCAGATGCTGTATTCAGGAGTACATCTGCTCTTCTCGCCTCTTCCCTCTGTGGTGTCACCTTGTCGTGGTGAGGGGCTCACGTACACCACCCTGGGACTAGTGAGGGTTGCCTTTGCCCCCTCTCCTGTCCCCTCTTTGTGTGTTGTACATGCAGATAGGCACCACGTAGGGGGCTTGTGAGGCATCGGACTGCCCGCTGGAGGGGTAGCCCTGAGTGGTAGGCTGGGTGTCCAGGCTGGGGCAATAGGGGGAGTGGGGTCTTTGCATCAGTGTGGGAGAATGAACTATGCAGTAGGACTCCTTGTTAAAAAGGGGGGGGGGGAGGCACCGCTGGGGACGATGCACCCTTCCTGCACTGGCCCGCGCTCAGCCTCCCTGGCTGCCCTGGTAGGTGGTATCCCTTGGATCCAGGCCCCAAACTTTTAGAAAGACTGCTGCATGGATAATGAAACGACTTCCCTTTCCCAGGCTCATGGGGGGTGGGTGACCAGGCCCCTGAGTCGGACGGTGCTGGAAGACTGGGCTCTGTAGCCCCCGCTACATTGGGCCCAGACTGGACTACTCCCCCGCTCCCCTTCCTCTTCTGTGGTTGGGTTGAGCCCCAAGCCCCCTGTGGTGACTACCTCGTCCCCTAGTACTACTCCATCTCTCATTGTGACTACTGCACCTTATGACCCCCCTCTCTCTCTCTAGGGGGTTCTCACCACCGTCCCCGCCATGGCTGCTCTCGCATGCTTCCTTCCCATACCAATTCATACCATGCCTTGTTTGATCTTGCTACGTGGACTAAGTACTTTGACCTCCATCATTTAGATTCTACTCCTGACAATTTCTCCCTCCATAGGGACCTTGTTGATTCAGTAGATGCCTCTGTTACTTTTAACCCCACCCATCTCGGTACGCATGTTGTTGCTGCTTCTTCTTGGGATGCAGCTGTCCACTTGGCGACTTTGTCCTACATTGAGGTGACCCCCCTGTTCGGGTCTCCAAGAATGCTCAGTTAAGTGCCAGTGTTCCACTCTTCACTGTTCTCCTCCCACACCATGTTACAACCGGTATTAGGAACCTCAAGGACTGCCACGAGGATATTAAACATGTCCTCGAGGCTCAAGACCATTCTGTTCTCCAGGTTTACACGTTCACGACCCCCTCGTGGCCGTCGCCGTCTGTCCCTTCGGCTTGTGAAAATTACCTTTGATGGTTGGACACTTCCGCCCTCTGTTATTCTTGCTGGTGCCAGATGCTCCATTCAGGAGTACATACCCTCTTCTCGGCTTTGTAATAAATGCTGGAAGTTCGGACATGGTGCCCTCAAATGCTCCAGTATTCTCTCTCTGTCTGCCCTATGTGTGGGAACGAAGGTCACTTTAAGTCGGAGTGCACTTCTCCCCAGGCTCGCTGCCTCAATTACGGTGATGCCCACCCTACCTTCTCTCGCGCGTGTATCCATTACAAACATGAGGCAGCTGTCCTCAACTTGAAGCACTGGGAACATTTGTCTTTTCCTGAGGCGAGGCGCCAAGTTCACCATCCCCCTCCTTTCCCTTTCGCTGGGGTTTCTTACGCTCACGTGTTGCACTCTTCCTCTCCTCGTCCTTCCCACCTTCCTCAGTCTCACAACAGTTTCCAGGCCTTAGACCCAGATACGCCCACCGCCTGCTCCCCTGTTCCTTTACATTCTGACCCGAAGGGTCCCCCTCCTGGTTCTCTGTCAGGGGTTCCCCTTCTTTCTACCCAGTCTGTCATGTCTCCTGTGTCTTCTTTCTCAACTCCCTTTGATCCTCCTTCCCATCCTTCTCCTCCGTCTCTTAGCTCTCCACGCCGCCTGTCTGTGCAGGCTGATGTCCATCCTTCTCCTAGTGATCATCGTGTTGTTTGCTCTCATTCTTCTTCTGTTGAGACGTTTGAGTCTGTTGCCCAGTACGTTGCTGCTGGAACACCTGTCTCTGAGTTAGAAGCGAAAGCCTGGCTTATCTCCTTCCTCCTCCCCGGCTGGTAAGAAAGCTTCACTTTCATCCTCGCCCCCCTACCTCTGACTATCACTCCACCTCTCCCATTTCGGTGGTCGAGCCCCTTGTTCCTGCTTTGGAGGTTTCTTTGGCCCCCGCTACCCTCTCGGTTCCTGCCCTTGCTGAGGTGTGCTTCCTGGTTTCTGCCCCTCCTGCTGTCCTTGAAAGTCCCTCTCGGTTGCCTCCTCCTCTGGACCCTGCTCATCTGCCTGTGGTCTGTCCTCCCACTCCCTTCCCTCCATCTTTACTCAGTTTACCCATGCCCACTATCCCTGACTTCGCTGACCCTGATCCTGATCCTGCACTTCTTTGACATGCTGTGTTCCTTTTTAACCTTTTTTCTTCATTGTTCTCTGTTCCTGTCCTTTCTCTTTTTGTCGATGTCTATTCTTCAATGGAATATTCATGGATATTACGCAAATTTTCACGAATTCCAACTTTTGATTTCACAGTTTTTGCTCCTTTGTGTCCGTCTCCAGGAGCCGATGCTTGGTGCTCATCCTGGTCGCTTCCGTGATTATTCCTTTCTCTCCCCCTGCCCCCCCCCCTCCTTCAGATTTTGCTGGGGCCAATAACTTTTTTGCTTTTGATTCGTTCTGATGTTCCCTTCATCCCCTTACTTTTTCCATCACCTCTCCAATGTTCTGTTGCCCGTGTATTTGTGCATAAATGGTACACAGTTTGTTCCATTTATCTCCCCCAAATGTGCCGCTTTCTCTTCCCGATCTTAAACACCTAGTGGACTCATTGCCAGAGTCTGTGTTCCTGCTGGGTGATTTCAGTTGTCGACATACCCTCTGGGGTGATGAACGTTTGTGGACGTTTTTAAATGGTTCCACAAAGGTAATACTGTAACTTTTGACATAAATACGTATATCTGACATTCTTAAAACCAAAGGATATAACTAAAAACATATATTCTTATGACACAGTTTTTTAAGATTTATGTAAAAATTTAAAAATAATAGTAAATGCTATGGTATTATAATGTGTTCATGCTTTATATTTAAGAATAAATAATTTTCAGTCAACATTTAGTTTTTTTTGTTTACTTTCTGTAAAGCTATCCAATTTACGTTCTTATAACATAAATATAACATTTATATGACGTCAGTATAACGTTATTTACACGACATCATTACGTTATTATGATGTTATATTAACGTATAATTCCTGTATGAAAACCAGAATATATATTGAACTTTATGTTTTAAACATTGTAAAGTTATCATAAAACTTGGAATAAGACGGTAAGCATGCTTTACTTATGAAAATATACAAACAAATCAACAAAAACATTTTAACATAAAAAACATAAACATAACATAAATTAATTGCATGCATGGGAGTTAACTGGGACTCTGTAATATTGCATACATGAACCTTAAGGTACAAACCCAGTGTATTTACTCATGCAGTTCTTTCCTAAATCTAAATTTTTCCAATTTTTACACTTTGTTTCGAGTTCTGTCTTGTGTTGCTACTTTTAATACCCCATTAATGTCCCCTTTGTTATGTCCATTCATCCCATTGTGCACCTCTACCATATGTCACTCCTAATTCTTTGCTTTTCTAGAGAATGTAATATAAGTTTTGACAATCTTTCTTCATATGACAGGTTAACAGGTAGAACAAAGATTACCATTTATATATGGATAACTATTATAAGTCGGTTTGAATGAGTGAATTGCTGCTTGAAGATAGGTATATACACGTGTGGTACTATCAGATTGCATCGTGGTGAGCCTAAAACCCTTCAGATCCAAGCAAAGGGTAAAATGCCAGCAGATACAATTGCGAACACATTGATACCAAAATGAAAGACATATGACGAGAATTGAGGTAACCAAAGTGAAAAGTGTGTTCACATTACATTGCACTAGAGTGCTCCCAGGTTACTTTCTCTCACTTTCTCTGTTTTGTGTGGATGGTTCGCCGTGCTTTCATCACGTCAGCGGGTGGAGCACGCTGCTGTTTTTGACATTTCATGCATAAATTCCGGTTGGAAATTCTATTGCGAACACATTGATACCAAAATGAAAGACCTAGGATGACAATTGAGGTGACCAGAATGAAAAGAGTGTATACATTTTATCGCTCTTGTGCGCTCCCTGGTAACACGCTCTCGCTTTCTCTGTTTGTTGCGGATGGTAAGCCGGGCTTTTGGAGTTTATATGCCTTTAGTCCTGTAGAGAATTCTATTGCGAACACATTGATGCTAAATTGAAAAACCTAGGATGAGAATTGAGGTAACAAAGTTGAAAAGGGTATACACTTTTCAGTATTATCACGCTCAGCTTTCTTTTTCTGGTACCCTTGGCCTACATTCATCTTGTCGGCGGGTGGAGCGCGCTGCTGTCTTTGACATTATATTCACATAGTTCTGTTGGGAATTCTATTGCGAACGCATTGATACCAAAATGAAAGACATAGGACGAGAATTAAGGTGACAAAGTTGAAAAGAGTATACACTTTTCAGTATTTCCGCACACTACCAGGGAATGTCCAAAAAAAATGGAGAGAGTGGAGGGGTAACTTGCCCAAAACGCGAAATTGTTTGGGGAGATTAACTTTCGTTCAATACTATTATGCAAGAGGAGCGACACATCTATGGTTCATCCAATAAAATCAGCAGACTTCTAGATGTTACTACTGCTCGGCTTAGACTCGGTTACAAGTATTTCTGGGAATTCTCATTATCTGCCGATGTAGACCTGACCAAATGTTAACTGTCAACAAAATTATTCGCACACCCTCCGTCACTATGTGATAGTGAATTCAGAGACAATTTTATAACCAATGTACCAACGATGTGTCAATATTTCATTCAAAATTATCTGGTACCAGAAATTTTAGCCAAATATCCCCAGTTTGCTAACTGTAAGTAGTAACAAAGTGATTGTAACCTATCCACCGCTGCCCACTGGATGAGGGGCGGTGTGCAGGACAAACATATCAATTGTGACACTAGCTCTCCACATATGTCAGTTGCTTAATTTAGAAACTGTACTTGTGATCGATCTCGAACCCATTGTTGATGTGACGACTTATACTGAATTTTGTAACTAGCTCATCAAGATTGTAACTTGCTTAGCTAAATGAATTGTGGGGTTCAGTCCCTGAGCCCATTATGTGCCTCTGCAACCCTTTCCACTACTGCCCACAAGATGGGTATGGGGTGCATAATAAATGAACTAAACTAACTTTAAGGCATCCTGAAAGAAAGCTTGGAGGGCTTGAAAAATTGCAGAACGATGCCGTGAGGATAATCCTTGGGTGCCCTCGTACCACAAAGATACTTAATATGAGAAAGGAACTTAATATTCCGAGCGTTGTTTATCGTGTTACTGAAAATAACTGTCAAATTGGTATAAAAATGCTTAGGCTAGCTCATCCTAACCCTTGCACAGAAGCCCTCCAGAATTTCTTTATTGAATGTTGAAAACAACCCTCAAGTTGACTATTTCCGTAACAGCATGCACTCCTGTATGCTAATCCCCACAATCACCAAGCCCACCCGAGTCACTCAAACATCTGCCACTACCCTGGATCACCTTTGGACTAATATAACAGCTCCCCCTTACATCTGGGGTAATTTATGACAGAAAAACTGACCACTATCCTACTTTCCTCATAGCAAACATTGACACATCACCACCAGAAACCAAAAAACTTTCATTCAGGCTACATAGTGAATCAGCTTTAGGCAATCTCTCTAATGCACTTCACAATATTAACTGGGAATCTGAATTTATTAATTCACAGGATATAAACTCATCAACTAACCTCTTTCTCTACAAAACTCTAAGCCTCTACAACACTCACTGTCCCCTCCTTACCAAACAAGTAACTGATAAAAGAAAAAATAACCCGTGGCTCACAAGTGGCATAATCAAATCAATCAACAAAAAACATGAATACGAAAAGAAATTTAGGAGTGGCCTAATTCCAATGGAAGTAGTTAAAAGGTACTCGTCAGTGCTTACCAGTATCATAAGAAAAGCAAAACTTTCATACTATGAGACTAGATTCAAAGAAGCAAAAGGCAACATGAAAAGCACATGGAATACCATCTCTAACATCCTGGGAACTAAACAACACTCCCACAACCAGATAACACTCTCTAAGGATGGCCTTACACTATCATCTGACTTAGAAATGGCGAATGAATTTAATAGCTTCTTTTCATCGATTGGTGCTAACCTTGCAAGTAAAATCCCACAGAGTCAGACACATATCAACACATATCTCTCAGGCAGCTATCCAAACTCTCTTCTCCTCTCACCAGTCAGCCCGTCAGATGTTGTGTCCATCATACACTCACTAAAAACCAAAGCTGGGAACATCAATGAAATCCCATCCATTGTATACAAGAGCGCCTCCAATGCCCTTGCGCCACCTATAGCTCTGCTGTTCAACAAATCCCTTGAGTGGCCCTGATATCCTTAAAAACGCAAGAGTAACGCCAGTTCATAAAGGAGGTAGTGGATTATGTTGCATCTCTGCTTGCCTTGATGACTGAAAGAAAGCTTAAAGGGCTTGAAAACTTGCAGAACGAAGCCTTGAAGATAATCCTTGGATGTCCCTAGTACCACAAAGATACTTAACATGAGGAAGGAACTTAATATTAACTTAATAATAGAATATGAGTGCATATTCTACTGCATTACTATTTGTAATGATCCTCATATTGTGCTTCAGTAATCCAATGTATAACCCTGAGATGTTTTCCTAATTGTACTTAGGATTCCTTGTTCATTATTGTGTATTGTTCTGATCTGCTTTTGTGTCGAAAATTCTTGCATCGTACCTGTAAACAATTTTTTGACAATTTTACTGTAATTATCCTACTTAAAATCATCTGTACTTGTAAAGTAAAGCTGTAATGTACCTGTTAAACACTTTTTATCAATTTTACATTTAATTATTTCTCTAAAACTCTGTTTAAGAATTTGCTCAAAGATTAGTTTAAGGACTTGCCCGAAACGCTATATATGCAAGCTAGTGGTTTTACAAGATTATAATTCTAACTTAAGCTCTATGTTGTCTCTTAACCCCCCAATGTACGTTCTTGTATATATATATATAAATAAATAAAATAAATAAATAACGAGGGATCGAGGCATTAATGCGCAGTACGTGCTTCCCTCATCTGTGACGTCACAGCGCCATCTGACGACAGCATAAACACAGGCGGCCATTTTATGTTCCACCAAGATTAAAAAAAAAAAAATAATTTTGCCCCGAGGGGCGAGTTTATTGGGCAGCGCCCAATGTGTTCGCAATAGAATGTTCTACAAGAACATGTATAAAATAAGTGACAGAGATTATTGATGTGTGTATTTGTGTGGGTGATTATAAATATGCATGTGTATGTATATATGTATACGTATATATATATATATATGTACATGTATGTATGAGAGTGTGTACATGTATATATAACATTAATAATTTTGTAACTAGCGTCAAAAATTGTTATTTGCTTAGCTAAACAAACTAGAGAGTTCAGTTCCTGAACCCATTATGTGCCTCTGTAATCCTTTACACCACCGCCCACGGGATGGGTATGGGGTGCATAATAAAGAAAGAAATTGAAATAATAAGGGTATGAAATGTATCAACATAAAACATAAATGTTAATGGCCATCAGGTAAAATCAGGTTATTATTTGTAAAGAATTTAAATGAGTTAAACTAAATACGAACTTAATATGTTTTGCTAACGCAAAAATATATTCCCGAGGTATTGTAATTGCAAATAAATATTTAATACAATTATTTGTATCATTTTTTTTATTTTAGATTTCCGTATTGCTTGATAATATATAATAACGTTTAGATAATGCTAGCGCTGGACATTCTTTAGGCTCGTTGCATGTTGTGGTAGTCGCCGCCATTTTAAAACCGTGTCGAGAGGGACTGCTGCTGGCTTATCCACAAAATCCTGCTGCATCTTCAATAGTTAAGGTAACTGTTTTCTTTTATTTGCTCTTAGACATGTGTAGTATATTTATAAGCTTGTGGTGGTAGGCTGGATGGTGTGTTGATGGCCCTGGCTGGAGGTGTGTTGGTGGCCCTGGCTGGAGGTGTGTTGGTGGCCCTGGCTGGAGGTGTGTTGGTGGCCCTGGCTGGAGGTGTGTTGATGGCCCTGGCTGGAGGTGTGTTGGTGGCCCTGGCTGGAGGTGTGTTGGTGGCCCTGGCTGGAGGTGTGTTGGTGGCCCTGGCTGGAGGTGTGTTGGTGGCCCTGGCTGGAGGTGTGTTGGTGGCCCTGGCTGGAGGTGTGTTGGTGGCCCTGGCTGGAGGTGTGTTGGTGGCCCTGGCTGGAGGTGTGTTGGTGGCCCTGGCTGGAGGTGTGTTGGTGGCCCTGGCTGGAGGTGTGTTGGTGGCCCTGGCTGGAGGTGTGTTGGTGGCCCTGGCTGGAGGTGTGTTGGTGGCCCTGGCTGGAGGTGTGTTGGTGGCCCTGGCTGGAGGTGTGTTGGTGGCCCTGGCTGGAGGTGTGTTGGTGGCCCTGGCTGGAGGTGTGTTGGTGGCCCTGGCTGGAGGTGTGTTGGTGGCCCTGGCTGGAGGTGTGTTGGTGGCCCTGGCTGGAGGTGTGTTGGTGGCCCTGGCTGGAGGTGTGTTGGTGGCCCTGGCTGGAGGTGTGTTGGTGGCCCTGGCTGGAGGTGTGTTGGTGGCCCTGGCTGGAGGTGTGTTGATGGCCATGGCTGGAGGTGTGTTGGTGGCCCTGGCTGGAGGTGTGTTGGTGGCCCTGGCTGGAGGTGTGTTGATGGTGGTGTTGTGTTGATGGCCCTGGAGGCGTGTTGATGGCCCTGGCTGGAGGTGTGTTGGTGGCCCTGGCTGGAGGTGTGTTGGTGGCCCTGGCTGGAGGTGTGTTGGTGGCCCTGGCTGGAGGTGTGTTGATGGCCCTGGCTGGAGGTGTGTTGGTGGCCCTGGCTGGAGGTGTGTTGGTGGCCCTGGCTGGAGGTGTGTTGGTGGCCCTGGCTGGAGGTGTGTTGGTGGCCCTGGCTGGAGGTGTGTTGGTGGCCCTGGCTGGAGGTGTGTTGGTGGCCCTGGCTGGAGGTGTGTTGGTGGCCCTGGCTGGAGGTGTGTTGGTGGCCCTGGCTGGAGGTGTGTTGATGGCCCTGGCTGGAGGTGTGTTGGTGGCCCTGGCTGGAGGTGTGTTGGTGGCCCTGGCTGGAGGTGTGTTGGTGGCCCTGGCTGGAGGTGTGTTGGTGGCCCTGGCTGGAGGTGTGTTGGTGGCCCTGGCTGGAGGTGTGTTGGTGGCCCTGGCTGGAGGTGTGTTGGTGGCCCTGGCTGGAGGTGTGTTGGTGGCCCTGGCTGGAGGTGTGTTGGTGGCCCTGGCTGGAGGTGTGTTGGTGGCCCTGGCTGGAGGTGTGTTGGTGGCCCTGGCTGGAGGTGTGTTGATGGCCATGGCTGGAGGTGTGTTGGTGGCCCTGGCTGGAGGTGTGTTGGTGGCCCTGGCTGGAGGTGTGTTGATGGTGGTGTTGTGTTGATGGCCCTGGAGGCGTGTTGATGGCCCTGGCTGGAGGTGTGTTGGTGGCCCTGGCTGGAGGTGTGTTGGTGGCCCTGGCTGGAGGTGTGTTGGTGGCCCTGGCTGGAGGTGTGTTGATGGCCCTGGCTGGAGGTGTGTTGGTGGCCCTGGCTGGAGGTGTGTTGGTGGCCCTGGCTGGAGGTGTGTTGGTGGCCCTGGCTGGAGGTGTGTTGGTGGCCCTGGCTGGAGGTGTGTTGGTGGCCCTGGCTGGAGGTGTGTTGGTGGCCCTGGCTGGAGGTGTGTTGGTGGCCCTGGCTGGAGGTGTGTTGGTGGCCCTGGCTGGAGGTGTGTTGATGGCCCTGGCTGGAGGTGTGTTGGTGGCCCTGGCTGGAGGTGTGTTGGTGGCCCTGGCTGGAGGTGTGTTGATGGTGGTGTTGTGTTGATGGCCCTGGAGGCGTGTTGATGGCCCTGGAAGTGTGTTGGTGGCCCTAGCTGGAGGTGTGTTGATGGCCCTATATATACATATATATATATATATATATATATATATATATATATATATATATATATATATATATATATATATATATATATATATATATATATATATATATTTATATATATATATATATATATATATATATATATATATATATATATATATATATATATATTATATTATGAATATCAGAGGTCCCAGGACAATTATTGTGCATGTGTAGTATGTATATTTATGTAGTATATTTGGCATATTTAATGGCATTTAGTTAATGCCACTTAGTGGCATGTCTCTGCACCGTTTCCAGTTTGTTGATATGCTTTCTAAGATATGGGCACACCATACAACTGCTGCATACTCCAACTTTGGTGTAACAAAAATTGTGAACAATTTCAAAATTTCTGTTGAAGAAATCCTGTTTCCTAGTTCTGCATCTGTTTTGGTATAACACCTCCTTTTTTACTAGGCCTGCAATTATGAATGCCTTTATAACCAGCTAAGTTGTAGAGTTGGGTATAGTCTTTACTTAGCCAAGTTTCTGTTAAAATAAGGGTCCGTCTAATTACCACAAGCTACCACAAGCTACACAAGCTTCACAAAGCTTCCTGGCAATACGTTAGTAATGAATAAATATAATATGTTAGGTTAGGTTGACCTAACTTAACCTAACCGACGCTTGGATCGCCGACTTGATTTGGCGTCACCAGCTCTTTATTTTCGTCTAATTTCTTTATAAAAAGATACTTTTTCAGATTAAAATTATGTTTTTTCGTGTTGTACATTCAGCACCAACATTATAATGAGTAAATATATCATATTTATTCATTACTAACGTATTGCCAGGAAGCTGAGTGGGTAGGTCTCGATAAATTTCCTGGTATAATATTATTGTTTGCTATTCTCCATCTTAGACTAGGCAAGTTGAAGTCACCTAGGAAGATAATATGAGGTATCGAGTTCTCCATTTTGTTTATCTGTTCTGTGAATTCCTCGGCCGTTGCATCTGGCGGTTTGTATATTAGAATAATCACTAAATTTATTTTCTCTATTTTTAATCCCAATACCTCTACCACCTCATTTGTAATGTTAAGGAGCTCCGAGCATACAAGGTCTTCCATAGTATACAGACCCACTCCTCCATGTGACCTAATTTTCCTATCACAGTTGTGTACTTTTCGAGACTACATTTCAAATATTCCCTAACATACATGGCTTCTCCCCCCTCTTTGTGTAAAATAGTTTAAATCCATTTATGGGACATTCAGCAAATAGTTCTCTATTTTTTACATTCATCAATGTTTCGGTACGTGCAATAGTATGTATTGTTTCATTGCAGATAACAGCATTTAAATTTTGTTTGTTTCTTAGACTCGTACTACCAAGTTGCTGTTGGCAATTGGATAATTTTTTTATGAAGTCATTTGTTATTTTTTCCCCTACTTTAGTAATTTATGCTTTTGATCTCAATTAGTTTTATATCCAAGCTTTTTAATTTTTTCCCCTTATATATTGCCATCTTATCTGTCTGCTTTACATGGCTTAAGCAGAGTCATGTCTGCTTAAGCCTTTGTTATTTTACTAATTTACCTGTTTTAATTATTATTTGTTTTCAAAGTTTAGTTTACCCCATTTTATTTGCTTTTTGCAGTACAGTACTTTACTAATAATCTTGTAATAGTAATTGGTAATGTAGCACTTGGCCTTTCTCCTTCAGAATGTATGCACACATTATAGAAAAAAGAAGAGAATACCACACAAGATGGCAGCGTATGTCACGGGCCAAAAAGCGACGCCTAAAAGAACAGGCGTCCCAGCATGGCAAAAATGAAAATAGTGATGAGGTTGAGATTCAGTTGTTGAATCAGGATCCTTTGGCCAATGTTACAACAAACAGCATAGACGATGACCATGCTGCTTTGTCATCTAATTCAGAACCTAATATTGGTTGTGGAGCCAATGAAGATGCATCATCTCTTGAAAGTCAGTGAGAGAGAGATTGGACTTGGGACATGATTGATGAGCATGACCCAATATCATCAGAGTCAGAGAGCAGTGGTGATGAGGATGATAAATCATTATCAGATGTATTGTTAGTATGGGTTAATAAATATGGCATAACACACAATGCCATTGATAATTTATTAAAAAAATTGAGAAAACAGGGACATGCTGACTTGCCAAAAACAGCTCGTTCGTTACTGAATACAGTTAAACATATACCTACTGAGACTAAATCAGGCATGATGTATATCTACTTGGGGTTAGAGGAGGAAATGTTGAAAACTTTAAGGCTGTATCCTAAATCAACAATAAGAGATTTGGCAGAAATATCTTTAATTTGCAACATTGATGGTTTGCCAATATTTAGAAGTAAAAATGAAAGTTTATGGCCTGTTCTTTGTGCTATCAATAATGTCAAACCTATAAGAGTTTTCCCAGTAGTCCTCACATACGGAAGCTCTAAACCTAGTGATTTAAATTTTTTAAATGAATTCATTCAGGATTTGAAAAAAATTATGCACTATGGATTTAAAAATGATGACAAAACATTGCCAGTAAAACTAAAAGGAGTCATATGTGATGCCCCAGCAAAAGCAATGGTGAAGGCAATCAAACTCCACTCTGGCTACTTTGGGTGTGATAGATGTACCCAAGAGGGTGTTTGGAATGGAAGAATGACTTATCAACAAGTGAAAAATTTACAACTCAGAACAGATGAAGATTTTCGTAATCAATCTAATTCTCAACATCACCATGGCAGATCACCATTCTGTGACTTAAATATAAATATGGTGAGTACTTTTCCCATAGACTATATGCATCAGATATGTCTTGGGGTTATGAAAAGGTTACTTCTTGCCTGGATACGAAATAAAAACGTAAAATTATGTGCTCGCCAAGTTGATGAAATTAGTCAGCGTCTAATTCAACTAACAAAATTTGTGCCTATGCACTTTGCACGTAAACCTCGAAGTCTTTCAGAGGTTGATAGATGGAAAGCGACTGAATACAGGCAACTCCTTCTCTACACCGGTAAGATTGTACTGGAGGGAATCTTACCCAAAGAATTGTATGACCATTTCCTGACTCTGAGTGTAGCCATTTCTATTCTTGTATGACCTAAATTGATTCAGTTAAATTACAGCCAATATGCACATGATCTTTTGCTGTACTTTGTGTTAAAGGCTCGTGAGCTGTATGGTAAGGATTTTTTAGTGTACAATGTACACTGCCTAACACACATATCCTCTGATGCCAAAGAGTTTGGTAGTTTGGACAGATGTTCAGCATTTCCATTTGAAAATTACCTGCAGCAGGTTAAGAATATGGTTCGATCAAGTAAAAACCCTCTTGTTCAAATTGCAAAGAGGCTGAAAGAGATGCAGCATGCTCAAAGGATTTATACACCAAATACAGAACATAAAATATATACCAAGGCACCAAACAATGCCTATTTGCTGAATAATGAAACTTGCTGCCAAGTTTTGGACACTGTCAGTGACACCGATGAAAATGGAGACAGCATGTTCCTTTGCAGGGTATATTCGAGAAGTATACCTCTCTTTGAGAAACCTTGTAACTCCAAATTAATTGGAGCATTTAAGGTTCTTACTAGGAATTCATCCATGAAGGTGATTCCAGCAAGAAAACTAAACCGCACAGGTATGATGATCGAGACAGAAAGCGCAAATACTTTTCTGTCAATACTACATGACTTATGACAAGTACGTATTTAAATACTGTATCCATGCTTTAATAATAGTTTGAACTAATATTGTAAGTTAATGAGATTCACAATTTTGTTTTTTATTAAAGCTATTATCTTTTGACCAATATTTACCTGTTTAAAAATCCCATTACCCTGTATTTCATGAAAATTATTAATATTTTGAGAGCACATTAATAGATAAAACTGTATTAAGCCTTTTAGTCCATACATGGCAGCTACTGTTTATTCCAACCGAAAATCATTTACAAATGTGGCTAATCTATGATTGACATAATCAAGTAAATCTATTACCAACTTTATGCTAATTTCTTTTTTTGGGGAGAACAACCCTTAATAAGATTTTTCAATTTTGTAGATGACATCTGAAAAGCGGTATGCAGTGGTAGGCTTCAATGATCGTAGTGTGGGTATCATCTCCACAACCTGGATTGAAAAATCTGATGATGTAAGCATTACTTTGAAACTAAAAAATTGCATATATTGAGTTGCTTTAAAAATATTCCAAATTAGTGCTAAAATTAGCATGTAACAGTTTATTTTGACTTTTCAGGAAACCATATTGTGCTGGTGGCCACGGAGCAGGCATACAGTTAGTGCCCAAAAGCACGAAAAGCCAGACACGACAAATTGGCGAGTGCATGTCGTATCAACAATCCTATCAACAACTGGTAGGTATTAAATTTATAATTATTAAGATTTAAGATACAAGACACCTATTCATTCATTCACCATAACTTTAACACTGCAGACAAAAACAGCATTATAATTATATTTTAATCACAAGATGGGTTTCCTCATAGCTACTTAAGACTTTTGTGCCCCAGTTATAAGTTCCAAATCATGTACGTTGTTTTATTAAACATCTCTTTAGGAAGCTGATTTAAGTTATTTCTTAGTGTTCACTACTCTACTAGGTAACGATAAATATATATCTCGCTGATATATTACTAATTATATTCAATTATTACAGATGATTTTGACGTTGCAAAACGAAGATGCTTAGCTGCGGAAGACACTTCAAATGTCGAAACTGAAGACGATATGGGCTATCCTCGACAACGAAAAAGGAAACCATGCTTCAAATATGAAGAAGAGAATTCCGAGAATAACAAACGTAAGCATTGATAACCTACTACAGTAATTTAAAAAAAATTTGCAACTTGAAAAATGCCATTCAATACATTAAACAATTTAAATAATTTCAGGCAATCATCACTCCCCAGCAAACACAGAACGTTTGTGGACGTTTTTAAATGGTTCCACAAAGGTAATACTGTAACTTTTGACATAAATACGTATATCTGATGTTCTTAAAACCAAAGGATATAACTAAAAACATATATTCTTGAGACACAGTTTTTTAAGATTTATGTAAAAATTTAAAAATAATAGTGAATGCTATGGTATTATAATGTTTTCATGCTTTATATTTAAGAATAAATAATTTTCAGTCAACATTTAGTTTTTTTTGTTTACTTTCTGTAAAGCTATCCAATTTACGTTCTTATAACATAAATATAACATTTATATGACGTCAGTATAACGTTATTTACACGACATCATTACGTTATTATGATGTTATATTAACGTATAATTCCTGTGTGAAAACCAGAATATATATTGAACTTTATGTTTTAAACCTTGTAAAGTTATCATAAAACTTGGAATAAGACGGTAAGCATGCTTTACTTATGAAAATATACAAACAAATCAACAAAAACATTTTAACATAAAAAACATAAACATAACATAAATTAATTGCATGCATGGGAGTTAACTGGAACTCTGTAATATTGCATACATGAACCTTAAGGTACAAACCCAGTGTATTTACTCATGCAGTTCTTTCCTAAATCTAAATTTTTCCAATTTTTACACTTTGTTTCGAGTTCTGTCTTGTGTTGCTACTTTTAATACCCCATTAATGTCCCCTTTGTTATGTCCATTCATCCCATTGTGCACCTCTACCATATGTCACTCCTAATTCTTTGCTTTTCTAGAGAATGTAATATAAGCTTTGACAATCTTTCTTCATATGACAGGTTAACAGGTAGAACAAAGATTACCATTTATATATGGATAACTATTATAAGTCGGTTTGAATGAGTGAATTGCTGCTTGAAGATAGGTATATACACCTGTGGTACTATCAGATTGCATCGTGGTGAGCCTAAAACCCTTCAGATCCAAGCAAAGGGTAAAATGCCAGCAGATACAATTGCGAACACATTGATACCAAAATGAAAGACATATGACGAGAATTGAGGTAACCAAAGTGAAAAGAGTGTTCACATTACATTGCACTAGAGTGCTCCCGGGTTACTTTCTCTCACTTTCTCTGTTTTGTGCGGATGGTACACCTTGCTTTTGGAGTTTATATGCATTTAAACCTGTAGATAATTCTATTGCTAACACATTGATACCAAAATGAAAGACCTAGGATGACAATTGGGGTGACCAAAATGAAAAGAGTGTATACATTTTATCGCTCTTGTGCGCTCCCTGGTAACACACTCTCGCTTACTCTGTTTGTTGCGGATGGTAAGCCGGGCTTTTGGAGTTTATATGCCTTTAGTCCTGTAGAGAATTATATTGCGAACACATTGATGCCAAATTGAAAAAACTAGGATGAGAATTGAGGTAACAAAGTTGAAAAGGGTATACACTTTTCAGTATTATCACGCTCTCTAATGTAATGAGAGTTGCCTGAGGGTGGCTCAGCTTTCTTTTTCTGGTACCCTTGGCCTACATTCATCTTGTCGACCGGTGGAGCGCGCTGCTGTCTTTGACATTATATGCACATAGTTCTGTTGGGAATTCTATTGCGAACGCATTGATACCAAAATGAAAGACATAGGACGAGAATTAAGGTGACAAAGTTGAAAAGAGTATACACTTTTCAGTATTTCCGCGCACTACCAGGGAATGTCCAAACAAAAATGGAGAGAGTGGAGGGGTAACTTGCCCAAAACGCGAAAGTGTTTGGGGAGATTAACTTTCGTTCAATACTATTATGCAAAAGGAGCCACACATCTATGGTTCATCCAATAAAATCAGCAGACTTCTAGATGTTACTACTGCTCGGCTTAGACTCGGTTACAAGTATTTCTGGGAATTCTCATTATCTGCCGATGTAGACCTGACCAAATGTTAACTGTCAACAAAATTATTTGCACACCCTCCCTCACTATGTGATAGTGAATTCAGAGACAATTCTATAACCAATGTACCAACGATGTGTCAATATTTCATTCAAAATGATCTGGTACCAGAAATTTTAGCCAAATATCCCCAGTTTGCTAACTGTAAGTAGTAACTAAGTGATTGTAACCTATCCACCGCTGCCCACTGGATGGGGAGCGGTGTGCAGGACAAACATATCAATTGTGACACTAGCTCTCCACATATGTCAGTTGCTTAATTTAGAAACTGTACTTGTGATCGATCTCGAACCTATTGTTGATGTGACGACTTATACTGAATTTTGTAACTAGCTCATCAAGATTGTAACTTGCTTAGCTAAATGAATTGTTGGGTTCAGTCCCTGAGCCCATTATGTGCCTCTGCAACCCTTTCCACTACCGCCCACAAGATGGGTATGGGGTGCATAATAAATGAACTAAACTAACTTTAAGGCATCCTGAAAGAAAGCTTGGAGGGCTTGAAAAATTGCAGAACGAAGCCTTGAGGATAATCCTTGGGTGCCTTCGTACCACAAAGATACTTAATATGAGAAAGGAACTTAATATTCCGAGCGTTGTTTATCGTGTTACTGAAAATAACTGTCAAATTGGTATAAAAATGCTTAGGCTAGCTCATCCTAACCCTTGCACAGAAGCCCTCCAGAATTTCTTTATAGAATGTAAACATTGTTTCAAATAGATAAATAAAATTGGAACTGAACTCAGAAAGTATCAGATTTATAATTTGTACCAAGAGAGACAACAATAGCACTTTCCTGCACTGTAGGAAATTACACCCTTTTCAATTTTAATCCCTCCCTTTCCATCAAAGGAGCAAATTAGAGATCAGTCCCAGCTTTGTCTTGAGGCAAAGCTCAACGTCTTAAGCCATATTGATGCTCTGTCCACAGAGCATTCTCTCTCTCAAATCATATACACTGAAGGTTTCCTACAGCGCCCAACGGGTGCAGCTGGAAGTGCAGTTGTCCTGGCAATAGGATATGACTTATATTTTGAGTGGGGAGTCCGTATAAACAACTGGGCCTCTACCCTTCAGACTGAACTATTTGCCTTGCTCCTTGCACTGAAATGTGTACAAGTATCCAAACTTGATACATTAGTTGTAAGTGACTCTTTATCATCCTTAATTGCTCTCAACTCTTTAAGACATAACTGTAACATGCTTGTGTCTGAAGCTAGACACAAATACAATAACAACTTGAGGAACCTTATCATAAACAATAATCTCAACAAAAATCACATAGTTCTCAGAGGTGATTTCAATATTGACCTAGGGCTACAAAATAACCCTCAAGTAGACTGTTTCCTCAACAGCATGAATTCCTGTATGCTCATCCCCGCAATCACCAGGCCCACCCGAGTCACTCAAACATCTGCGACTACCCTGGATCACTGATGGACCAACATAACAGCTCCTCTTACATCAAGTATAATCACTGACAGAACAACTGACCACTATCCTACCTTCCTTGTAGCGAACATGGCCATAACACCACCAGGTAACAAGAAAATTACCTTTAGGTTACAATGTGAAGCGGCAATAGGCAATCTCACAAATGCCCTCCACAATGTAAACTGGGAATCTAAATTTATCAATACACAGGATAATAATTCGTTAACTAGCCTCTTTCCAAAATTTAAAGCCTTTACAATACTTATTGTCCTCTCCTCACCAAGCAAGTAACTGGCAAAAAGGTTAAATAATCCCTGGCTCACTAATGGCATACTTAAAGCAATCGACAAGAAACATGAATATGAAAAAAAAAACTTAGGATTGGCCTAGTTGGAAAAGAAGTAGTTAAGAGGTATTCATCAGTGCTTACCAGTATAATAAGAGCAAAGCGTTCCTATTACGAGAATAGATTCAAAGAAGCAAAAGGCAACATAAAAAGCACATGGAGAGCCATCTCTACCATCCTAGGAGCTAAACAACATTCACATAATAAGATAAAAATCTCCAAGGATGGTTATACACCTGCAACAGATCTTGAAACAGCAACTGAATTTAATAGCTTCTTTTCATCGTTTGGTGCTCACCTTGCCCGAAAAATCCCAGAGACTCAGACATATGTTACCACATATCTTTCACGCAGCTATCCAAACTCTCTTCTCCTCTCTCCGGTCAGCCCTACAGATGTTGTGTCCATCATTCACTCGCTAAAAACCAAAGCTGGGAACATTAGTGAAATACCATCGATGGTACACAGGCGTGCCTCCCATGCCCATGCACCATCCATAGCACTGCTGTTCAACAAATCCATAGAGTGTCATACCTTCCCTGATATCCTTAAAAAAGCAAGAGTAACGCCAGTTCATAAAGGAGGTAACACGGCAGACATAAATAATTACAGACCCATATCGAATCTACCTATATTATCAAAATTATTTTTTTTTTTTTTACAAACAGCTCTACTCCAATCTTGTAAAATTCAATATACTAAGTCCCTGTCAGTTTGGCTTCCGCTCCCAAAAGAGTACCAATGATGCTATTGTTAGTCTGCTTGACTTAATCTTCTCAGCCCTTGACAAAAGTGAGTTTCCAATTGAACTCTTCATCGGCCTGAGAAAGGCCTTTGATACTGTTAACCATAACTACCTCTTACTTAAATTCCACCATTATGGAATCCGTGGCCTTGCCCTAAACTATATCCGATCCTATCTTAGTAACAGACACCAATATGAAGCCATCAATGATATAACCTCTCCCACTCTACCACTTAATTACCGTAAAGGTGCCACAGAGCAGCATCCTAGGACCCTCCTGTTTCTTATATACATCAATGATCTCCCTAATGTCTCTAACATACTTAAACCTATATTGTTGGCTGATGATACTACTCATCTACTCTGACCCCAACCCACTCCTGTTAAATAATGTTGTAAACAATTAATTAAAAAAAGTCTACTTGTGGATGTCAACCAACAAACCTCACACAAAACATAGAAAAGACCTACTATATCTTATTTGGAAACAAATCAACAAATGCAATTCAGCTTCAGATAGATAATGTAAACATTAGCAATAAAAATGATGGAAAGTTTCTTAGCCTATACTTAGACAAGAGACTCAACTTCCGCACCCATATACAACACATAACTAAAAAGGTTTCTAAAACAGTTGGTATACTGTTTAAGATCAGATATTATGTACCCTACTCTGCTCTCCTCTCACTCTATTATGCACTTATCTATCCCTATCATTCTTATGGCGTTTGTGCTTGGGGTTCAACCTCTGCAAACTACCTCAAGCCCATCATCATCCAGTAAAAATCTGCTATCAGGACAATAAATAACTCTACCTTCAGACAACACACAGCTCCCTTGTTCAAATCCTTAAACATGCTAAACAAATTCACTCCATACATTCTCCTGTGTAAATTACGTTTATAAAGCCCTTTTTCTAACTGCAAACCCTGTTCTGAAACTCTTCCTGGACAGATGTAATAGAACACATGGCCACGTCCCCACCAGACATAAATATCTCTTTGATATCCCCAGAGTCAAACTTAATCTATGTAAACACTCTATGTAAATAAAGGGACCTAGTCTATGGAACTCACTCCCTTATAATGATTTGAAAAGCTGTCCAACTTCTGCCATATTCAAAAATAAAACCAAAAAGTACCTGTAGTACTTTTTAAGTACGAGGGAGTAATGCGCAAAGCGTCCCTCACCTGTGACGTCACAGCGTCACCTGACGCCATATCAACACATCGGCCATTTTGTCGTCAGTTCAGTCATGGCGAGGACTAACCCTTCATGCAAACTGCACCTACTATCAAGAAGAAGAAGATTTTGTGTTCCACCGATAGTATTATCGTAAGTAAGCACTTATATTTTATATTTTATTAAATTAATTGATTCTATTTTTCTGTAATAAAGGTCCAAAGGGTTGTTAAGGAACAAGGGTGTAGCGATACCGACGCTCAGTGCGCTCAACTCACACCAAAGTATCACCTGTGTAGCTTCTGCAATTAGTGTTAATTAGTTATGCTATAAGATAATGAAGCGAGTATAAGATTAACTCGCTACAAGGGTACTGTGTTGGGAGGTGAGGGCTGTTACTGGTGTCTGTGGGGATGTGAGGACTTGTACCAACCACTATCACCACCAGTACCTTGTCTTGCATCCTGCTTAGTATTCCTATTGAGATATGAAGTATTATTGCATTCATATAATTATTCATTCATTGTCATTACTATTTTTATGGGCTATGTTCTGTTACCCTAATGCTTTTTACCCCTGGGCATGTCCATTTACTCTCCAGCCCTTCACAAGCCACTGCTGCACCCCCTCCATGCCCATACTTACTGTGCTTATTCTTACAGGACTGCACTGCATTATGTGGTGCTCACTGCCTGGACACCTTGATACATGCATTATAGGGTTCTGGTAGTTGTTCTACTCACCAAGCCCTTCCAAGGCCAGGCTTGACATGTGAGAGCTTGGTCCAACAGGCTGTTGCTTGGACAGGCCCCTCAGGCCCACATATCCACCACAGCCTTGTTTGTCCGGCACTTCAAAATCAAATGTTTATTTACGTAAGGTACATACATATTTTTAGGTAAGGTACTCTTTATTTGGGTAAATTTATCTTCGTAGTATTTAGCTTTGGCTCGTCTAATTATCTTGGATAGCAATAACGAGTAATTCTTTGAGAATTCTTTGGAGACAATTCCTAACCTATACTTCTCCCAACCTAACCTATACTTCTCCCAACCTATACTTCTTCTCAAGGTCATCTTCACTTCTTGAAGATGTTCAGGTTTTCTCTTGAAGATGTCGACGGTTGTTCCAGCAATACTGTATTTCTTTTATTGCTGAAAACCTGTTTTCAGCCATAAAAAAATAATCCTGAATCCAGAAAAAAATCCCTTTTGTATCGTCTGGAAATTTTCAAATATTGCTGATCAAACCTGAGTCTAAATTATTTGTATATATTATGAATTACAGAGGTCCCAGGACAGGGTTTTTAGGCACTCCACTTACATTTTCCCACTCTGACTTAACCCCCATTTATACAAACTCAGTCTTATCTTTTAGCTAATAATTTATTGTACACACCATACTCAGCCTGTGTAGGGTAGTTTATTGTGCATGTGTAGTATATATATTTGTGTAGTATATTTGGTATATTTAATGCCTCTAACCTCTCCTCATAGTTCTTGTCCTTCAGTTCTGGGAGCCACTTAGTAGCATGTCTTTGCACCTTTTCCAGTTTGTTTATGTGCTTCTTAAGATATGGGCACCATACAACCGCTGCATATTCCAACTTTGGTCTAACAAAAGTCGTGAACAATTTCTTGAGTATTTCGCCATTCATGCATTTAAAAGCTCTGAATATTATCCTTTACCTGCAATTGGTTGTTGCTGTATTTATAGAATATGATTTGTTCTACTTTACATTTGTTTGTTCCTTTTTTTCAAAATTTCTTTCTGCCTCTCTCCTCACTGCCGTGTAGTTGTTTCTCTTTGTATTACTGGTATGTTTGGGGGTTTGGCCTCTTCGTATATTGATTCCATTTTTGTGTCTTTTGGTCTCTGTCCGTCTTGAAATTTCAGTTGAACAAATCCTGTTTCCTAGTTCTGCATCTTTGTTTTGGTATAAATGTTTTTGTTCCTTTATCATATATTTCACAAAATTGACATACTGTGCATTAATTCATCTCAATTACTTCCTTTCCTAACAGCAAGCCTTTCCAGTAAAATTCTTTGAATTCTTTTCTGACTTCTGGCCTAATGTTTGTTTTATCCTAGTGTGTATGATGCCTAGCGTGTGTCTGGTGCCTGTTGTGTTAAACCGAAGATAAATGCATAAGTATAGGTCAGTAATTTCTCCAGCTTTGAAAGGGGCTTTCATTATGCAGCAGTATTCCACTCTAGAGAGCACTAGCGTCTTGAAAACTATCATCATCGGTATAGCATCTCTAGTGTGAAAAGTTCTTGTTATCTATCCTGTCATTTTTCTTGCAGTTGTGACGGCTACTTTATTGTGTTCTTTAAATGTAAGGCCTTCTGACATCAGTACACCCAAATCCTTTACGTTGCTTTTCCGTTCAATGTTATGATTTGACTGAGTTTTGTAAGTGGTTTCCGTTTTTATATTTTTTATTTTTTCCGTAGCGCATGAGCTGAAACTTATGTTCGTTAATCACCATGTTATTTTCTGTAGCCCATAGAAAGACCTGATTTACATCTGATTGGAGGTTTGCCGTGTCCTCTATGTTGCCTACTCTCGTGAAGATTCTAGTGTCATCTGCAAAGGATGATCAAGTACTATAGGTTGTGTCCTTGTCTATGTCCGATATGAGGATGAGAAAAAGTATTGGAGCAAGCACAGTACGCTTGGGGACTGAGCTCTTTACGGTTGATGGTCCAGATTTTATTTTGTTGACTACTACACATTGGGTTCTATTAGTCAGGAAGTTGTATATCCATCTGCCTATTTTTCCGGTAATTCCTTTTGAACGCATTTTATGTGCAATAACACAATGGTCACATTTGTCAAAGGCTTTTTTTTGTCAAAGCGTTTTGTTTGTCTTCCATGGCATCTAGTGCCATGTCAGAGTGGTCCAGCAACTGTGATAGGCAAGAGCGCCCTGTTCTGAAACCATGTTGTCTGGGGTTATGGAGATGCTGTGATTCCATGTATTTTGTGATCTTACTTCTTAGCATTCTCTCAAAGATTTTTATGATGTGCGATGTTAGTGCTATCGGTCTGTAGTTTTTTGCCTCTGCCTTATTTCCTCCTTTATGGGGTGGTGCTATCTCTGCTGTTTTTAGTATGTCAGGGACAATGCCAGTATCTTGGCTTTGTCTCCAAAGAATGTGAAGGGCCTGCGATAACGTTTTTTACAGTTCTTGATGAATATAGAGTTCCAAGAGTCAGGGCCTGGTGCAGAGTGCATAGGCATACTGTCTATGGCTTCTTCAAAATCCAGTGGGGATAGGATCACATCTGATTTATGATTTGATGTTGGTATCATATCCATGAAAAATTCATTTGGGTTATCAATCAGATGGATGGAGAGCTACACTCGTGGTGTCCCATTTTCCCAGCACTCTTTGTCATATAATGCTTTGAAACTTTTGACGGATTTGGCCTCCACCACCTTCTCACCTAACATGTTCCAACCGTTTACCATTCTGTTTGCAAAAGTGAATTGTCTTACATTTCTTCGGCATCTTTGTTTAGTTCGTTTAAATCTATAACCTCGTGTTCTTGAAATTCCAGGTCTCGGGAAATCTTCCCTATCAAGTTTATCAATTCCTGTTACTGTTTTGTACGTAGTGATCATATCTCCTCTTTTCCTTCTGTCTTCTAGTTTGGAATATTTAATGCCTCTAATGTCTCCTCATAAATCCTGCCCTTCAGTTTTGGTATGAATGTTTGTGTGCCTTCATCGTATATTTTGCAAAATATGGAATACATCTCATTTACTTTACTTTAAGAATATGGTTCGATCAATTAAAAACCCTCTTGTTCAAATTGCAAAGAGACTGAAAGAGATGCAGCATGCTCAATGGATTATATATTAGTGATTATTATTAGGATTATATATTAGTGAATCATATTAGTGATTCAATTATTATGGTCATAAAACAATAAACAAATAGTTTTGGTGTTATTACACTCTATTCACAGGTTATATATAAGTATCTGCATGTTTTGTTCACCATTACAAACCACTAAGTTGGTTTGATTTTTGTTGAGATTGTTATTTATGATAAGATTCCTTACGTTATCTGAGAATGAAGCTATGTCGGTATTGGGAAATCTATAGATGGCACTTATAGTCAAGGAGGATTTAAGGGATTTACTGGAGAACTTGGCAAAGGTATATTCACAATAGTCGTCTCTATTACTAATGAGACTATTGCAGATGAAGGTATCTTTGTAAGATATTGCTATGCCACCTCCTTTTTTTATTAGGCCTGCAGTTGTGAATGGCTTTATTATCAGCCAAGTTGTAGCATACAACATAGCATATATATGTATATGGCATACATATATATATATGTTATGTTACAACATAACAGGCCAATTACACTGGATTAATCTTTGTCTTTAGATAGGAGATGCCTCGTATGGGCCAATAAGCCTTCTGCAGCCCCTATGTTTATCCCTTATGTATCCCCCCATGTTTTCACCTTCATTGTATTATCACCTGACCTAATGCGGGTATAAAATCAACTAATATATATATATATATATATATATATATATATATATATATATATATATATATATATATATATATATTCAAAATTCGTCAGTGTACTACATTTTTGTTGTTGCTTTTAGGTGATGCTTTTAACCAGTGTACGTGGGTCTGATTGTGCAACCACAGTTCGAAGAATAATGAAGATATGAACAAACGGCCTGTGGTCACTATACAGTCTGGAAGGGCAAAAGAAGAAATTGGCATTTCTACAAAAACAAGAACTATATAATGTTATTTTAAGTAAGTAACCAAAAAATTAAATAATTTTTTTAAAGTTTAAAATTCACTTAAAAATGTAAATTTTAAGTTAAAAAATTTTAACCAAAAAACTTGATATTTTTCATATTTGGAACCATTCCATAATCCCAAGCATAAATGATTATATTTCTATCACTTGCTCTTAAGATTGTTTCATTTAATAGAGGTTGGGCATAATTGTTCTCTGCTGCTAATAGAACTGACTGACTTAGCTATAGGAAAATGTAAAATTAATTGGTTTCTCCATTACAGTATTTTGCAGTTTATTTCATGATCCTGTGCTTAATACTTGCATAAATAGTAGATTACAAAATGCATTTTTATATCATTAGTATTGAATAATAATAATGCAAATAATTGACTTATAAATGATGTACAATTAATTGGTAGGTGATATTATATTATTAATATTTTTTCATTCTTGCAAAGCCTTAACAAAGTCATTAACATGTTAATATAAACTTGATCACCTTCCACTTATTTTCTCATGTGCTACCTACATGTACAAAACCTTATTCCTAAATGCATATTTTGTTCTGAAACTTGTCCTTTATATGTTGTGTATCACCATCTCTGGAGAGTTTTATCTGATTGATGTATAAATTACTTTTAATTTTACAGAATATTATTGTTATACTGAATTTATTATTATATAAATAACTTAATTTTACAGAATATTATTGTTATACTGAATTTATTATTATATAAATAACTTAATTTTACAGAATCATCTATCAACGCACATCCACAAGTTGAGGAGGAGGATGTGACCTTCCAGATGTCTGAAGTACTGAAACAGGCACCAAACAGGCCTGGTGGATCTAGGTACAAGGTAAAATAATTTAATTTTTTTTTTTTTTTTTTACTAATTGTCCGATATATATATATATATTGTGACGATAATCTCCTTCAAGAGATTGAGCCTGCTCTTCCCTCCAAAATTACGTCTTCACAATTATATAAAAAGACTATGGAAGAAATGTCCAACAACGACAACAACACCAGCAAGGCTTGCAAGGGTGAGCAGAAACGTATGCAGCCCGCCACCTGTTCGGACCCAAATCACCAAACTACCCGTTGATCGCTACGGCTCCGCTGATTGGTCGCCGGTCTGGCTGCACCTGCACTCGCCCCCCAATACTACCCGATGTCTGGGGTCGCCCCAACATCAGTCTGCAGAATGTTCCGTGCTTTCGTAGCCAGCACACCTCCCAGCTAGACTCTAGAGTGTACTGAGAGAGGTGGTGGCTTTAAGCCAATATTCCAGCACCTCCCACTTAACTGTTGTATTGCACTTCTTGTTATTTTGCCTTAACGTAACTTTTCATTGTGTCATTTAAGTATTCTTATTATTTTGATTGATTGATTTTATTATACATATTTGTTTGTGCATTATTTTCATGTTTTGATTTATTTAACGTAATTAAAATTTCATTGTTAAAGTTTACTTGTGTTTTGTGTGTCTTCTCCTTACCTTACCACAGACGAAGTTCCAGTTTTTCTATTTTTTTTATAACTATGTGACGAGGCCATACCCCTAGCCTTAAACAGCCGAACACCAACGCGTTACCGTCACAAGTTTTATGGGGGCCTGTCCTAGGAGCCTCACTCAGGTACTGGTGCCAAGTGGTAATTTATGGTAAGCGTATTTAACTCTGTTAACGTAGCTTTACTATTTTTCATTCAATTTCATTTTTTATAAGGTGCGGTGTATTGTGCATTACGAGAGTAACATATAGTGAAGGTGAGACAACTTTGGATTACGTGGTGACTGTAGGCCTCAGTCATACTCTTAATTGGTCATCTCTCCCTCCATGTTATTACTCGTATTTACCATCTATGTCCCTTGAATATTTCTCATTCTGACAGATCATCATATTGGTACCCTGGTACTGTGGTCTGCCCCGGGTCAAGAGTACCCAATCTTCTGCAATCTGACTGTAGGAGGACAAAGAGGGCCATAGTTCCTCTAGCTCGAACTTTAGTTGCTGAATTGGGACCTCAGCAGCGGTTCTCGTCACCAGTTGACACCTCGCACCCCTACACGTCAGTCAGAGATGATGATACATACAACGGTAGGGAATTAGCTTATTTTTTCAGAGCACAAAAGTTCGCTAATTCTGTAAGTATCATATTAAATTCAGTGGGAAAAACTTGCTTTATGTCCTATAGAGACTTGGCAAGGTATGCCTACATCCTTGGACTACCAATTTTACTTTTGAAGCATTTAACTGTTTCATTTGTTTTCGAAACTTTGTTTCATTTGTTAGTAGGATTTTCTTGCCCTTATTCTCTTACATGAGTACCGGGTACAAGATTTCCTGCGCCCTTGATTTAATTTAATCATTTAATATCTTTCACTTAACGTTAATTGTTAAAGATCACACAGGATAGGTGCCAGTTGCCACGTTGTCCTGTTTCTGACATTTCATTATTGAACATTCGTGTACCTTTATTTGCTAATTTCACCATGTTTCGTCTCCAAACTTTCCGTGCAAATCCAGCAGGTGAAATAGGGACTTTAAGTCGTGCCAAGAGGACTGAACTACAAACTCTTGCACATGAGTATCAACTAGAAGTTCCCTACCAAGCCAACAAAAATGACCTACACAACCTGTTGCTGGATTACTATTTAGAGCAAGGTAAGATAGACTCTGAAACTCATGAAACTTACTATATTGCAGAGAAAACTGACTTGGCTACGATGAAACTTAAACTAGAGCTGGCCAAGATTGAACGTGAGCAGCAAAGAGAAGCAGCTGCCATACGAAGGGAAGAGCACGAACGCGAAGCTGCCTTGAGGAGAGACGAACAAGAACGCGAAGCTGCCTTGAGGAGAGAAGAACACGAACGCGAGGTCGCATTACTCCGTGAACGTGAAAGAGTACAGCTTGAAACCAAACAACGCGAGTTGGAAATACAACGCGAACATGACAAGCAACAAGCAACTCTGGCTCTAGAGTGTCGTCAACGTGAAATCGCCTTGGAAACTTCACACTTCACTCAACGCCAGCAAGCTACTGCAAATCTTCCCGTCAGTTTTAATATATCACATGCAAGTAAGTTAATGCCATCCTTTGTAGAAGCAGAAGTTGATGTGTTTTTTACCACCTTTGAAACCCTTGCTAATCAACTCAGTTGGCCTGTCGACCAATGGGCCACACTTCTCAGAGTCCATCTTACAGGTAGAGCTGCAGTCACACTCAGTACTTTGGCGTCTGAGAATGACTACTACACTCTGAAACAAGCAGTGTTGGACGCCTACCTCCTCTCTACTGAAAGTTATAGAAGGAAATTCCGTGACCACCTGAAGGCAAGTACCACTACCTTCCTCGAGTTTGCTAACACGAAACGGAGGTATTTCATGAAATGGCTGGAAGCAGCACATGTCTCTACTTTTACAGAACTCGTCAACCTGATGCTTGTTGAAGAATTCTTGAGACGTGTGCCGCCTCCTGTCCGCCTCTACTTAGCAGATAAAGAAGAAACCGACTACCTGAAGTGTGCTAAGTCGGCTGACACTTACAGCCTCATCCACCGGCTGACACCTGAACCATCCTCCAGTAAGAAGTCGTGGTACAGTTACGAGAAGGTGAGCCCCGATCAAGCTGGTTCACAACTGTACTGCAAGTATTGTAGACTCTATGGACATACCATAGACAAGTGTGGTAAGTCTCAATACAAGGGATCCACTGACCAACAACGACCCAAACCAACTCCTCCTAAGTCCGGTAAGCCTGTGATGAATGTTGGTGTTGATGTTAATGATCTTTCTCTTTTCAGTAACCACCTGTATACTGGAACTGTCTCTGCCAACGGTTCAAATCCGGAGGGACGTTTCAAATTGAAGATCTTGAGGGACACAGCGGCTCTACAATCGATCATCTTGAAGTCGGCTGTGCCCAACATAGTCTACACCGGGGAAACGGTCTTCATCACTGACCTCACTGCTACTACTCAATACCCTCTCGCCAGAGTCCACCTGGATTGTCCCTACGTGAACGGGGAAGTCCAAGTCGCCGTCAGGGAAAAGCCTTTTCCCATGCCTGGAGTGCAACTTCTCCTAGGCAACGACTTGGCAGAAGACCTGCAACCAACCAACCTGATCGTCATGGACAAACCCCAGGTGTGTAACTCTGTGCCAAGTAACCCTATTCTTGAGTATGTTCCAGCAGAGGTTCAAGAGAGTGAAGTTTCTCCTCCGGTTCTCGTGACCACCCGTGCACAAGCCGCACGTCCACAGCCAGCTGACTCTACTGCTACCGCTGTCCCTCAAGACCCTCAGAAACTACCCCCGCATCTGACCAAGTTGGAGTTCCGTAAGTTGCAGAGGGAAGATCTTACTTTAACACCATTGTTTTTCCAGGCTGAGACTCAACCCGACAGTATTCCTGGGTTCTTCCTAGAGAACGACTTGCTCTACCGCCGATATAGACCCAGTAAACTGAAGGAGGAGGACGATTGGGCCAACACCGAACAACTTGTGATTCCCACCAGCCTGCGGCCCACTATTCTACACCTGGCCCACGGATCATTCTCCCACTACGGCTTCAACAAGACTTACCATGGGATTCGTCAAGACTACTACTGGCCAGGTATGGTAAATAACGTCAAACAGTACGTAAAACAGTGTCATACATGTCAGATGGCAGGCAAACCGAACGTCTCCATTCCCAGAGCACCACTGATTCCCATACAGGTGCCTGTGGAACCTTTCCACAGACTCATAATAGACTGTGTTGGTCCTTTACCTCGGACCAGTTCAGGTAACGCCTACATCCTAACCATCCTGTGTCCTACCACCAGATTTCCCATAGCAGTTCCAGTGAAGAACATCACGGCTGCTACGGTTATCAAACATCTACTGAAGATCTTCACTCAATACGGATTTCCCAGGGAGATTCAAAGTGACTGTGGCACCAACTTCACCAGTGATCTCTTCAAAAGAACACTGGAGGAGTTCAACATCAAACAGGTATTGTCCAGCCCCTATCATCCTGCTTCACAGGGTTCTCTTGAACGTAGTCATCAGACCATCAAAGCACTCTTGAAAAAGTTTTGTAGTGAAACCTCAAAGGATTGGGATAAGCAGATTGACCTAATAATGTGTATTTTCAGAAGTCTCCCCAATGAGTCCCTAGGAGTATCTCCTTATGAGATGCTCTACGGCCGTAAGTGCCGTACTCCCCTTAAGGCTTTCAAAGACTCTCTCAGAGATGCCACCTTCAGTGAGCATCAGAATGTGCCCCAGTTTCTTCAAAACCTTCAACACATTCTAGAGAGAGTCCACCGCTTTGCCCATGATAATCTATTGAAAGCCCAGGTGAGAATGAAGACTCATTACGACCAGACCAGCAAAGTAAGAAAATTCAAGCCGGGAGACTTCGTCCTTGCTTATTTCCCTATCCCAGGTTCACCTTTACAAAACAAATTTTCAGGACCCTACTGCGTCAAAGAGTGCAGAAACAACAACACATACGTCATAGAGACTCCAGATAGGCGGCGGAAGACCCAGCTGTGCCACGTCAACCTCTTGAAGCAATATAATGGTACTCCTCCCACTGTCTTGATTAATTGTTCTACCTTCACAGAACCCTACATCCACAGTGAGACCATCCCGGCTTCTTCTCCCGAAAGCACTGACAAGGAGTCGGCGCTTTCTAATTCCAAAATCCTTAATGATCTTCCCAAATGCTTTCAGGATAATACTCGTGCTCCTATGCCCTCTTCTAATTCCACTCTCACCTCGTCAGATAAGCCCTACATCCTCCATGTCGACGCCAATGGTACCGACGATGGTGGTGTCGTGATGCAGCAACGAGGCGAGAAGAATACACCTGTCGGCGACTACTGCTACAAGGAACGACGGAACAATTGGCAAGGAGCTACTCTTCCTCATCCTGAAGCTTCAGCACTTCACTCCACACCTGAAAAGTGCTCGGTCCACCATCAATACGGACCACACCACCCTACACCTCCTGCAGCACGCCCACTTCTCATCTCAACGTCTTCTACTATGGGCTTGCTAACTGCAGAAATTCAACCTGGAGACACGCTATACCAAGAGTCTGACAACATCTTAGCCCATGATCTCTCCAGAGTTTATGAAGTAGAAGCAACTCCATCCATTACTCCACCACATAACGACGTACTTCTTCCAGAACCGCAGGCTTCGGGGGAGAGTTGTGACGATAATCTCCTTCAAGAGATTGAGCCTGCTCTTCCCTCCAAAATTACGTCTTCACAATTATATAAAAAGACTATGGAAGAAATGTCCAACAACGACAACAACACCAGCAAGGCTTGCAAGGGTGAGCAGAAACGTATGCAGCCCGCCACCTGTTCGGACCCAAATCACCAAACTACCCGTTGATCGCTACGGCTCCGCTGATTGGTCGCCGGTCTGGCTGCACCTGCACTCGCCCCCCAATACTACCCGATGTCTGGGGTCGCCCCAACATCAGTCTGCAGAATGTTCCGTGCTTTCGTAGCCAGCACACCTCCCAGCTAGACTCTAGAGTGTACTGAGAGAGGTGGTGGCTTTAAGCCAATATTCCAGCACCTCCCACTTAACTGTTGTATTGCACTTCTTGTTATTTTGCCTTAACGTAACTTTTCATTGTGTCATTTAAGTATTCTTATTATTTTGATTGATTGATTTTATTATACATATTTGTTTGTGCATTATTTTCATGTTTTGATTTATTTAACGTAATTAAAATTTCATTGTTAAAGTTTACTTGTGTTTTGTGTGTCTTCTCCTTACCTTACCACAGACGAAGTTCCAGTTTTTCTATTTTTTTTATAACTATGTGACGAGGCCATACCCCTAGCCTTAAACAGCCGAACACCAACGCGTTACCGTCACAATATATATATATATATATATGTCGTACCTAGTAGCCAGAACTCACTTTTCAGCCTACTATGCAAGGCCCGATTTGCCTAATAAGCCAAGTTTTCATGAATTAATGTTTTTTCGTCGACCTAACCTACCTAACCTAACCTAACCTAGCTTTTTTTGGCTACCTAACCTAACCTTACCTATATATATAGGTTAGGTTAGGTTAGGTAGGGTTGGTTAGGTTCGGTCATATATCTACGTTAATTTTAACTCCAATAAAAAAAAATTGACCTCATACATAGTGAAAAGGGTAGCTTTATCATTTCATAAGAAAAAAATTATAGTAAATATATTAATTCAGGAAAACTTGGCTTATTAGGCAAATCGGGCCTTGAATAGTAGGCTGAGAAGTGAGTTCTGGCTACTAGGTACGACATATATATATATATATATATATATATATATATATATATATATATAAATATATATATAATGTGTCGTACCTAGTAGCCAGAACGCACATCTCAGCCTACTATGCAAGGCCCGATTTGCCTAATAAGCCAAGTTTTCTTGAATTAATGTTTTTTCGACTACCTAACCTAACATTTTCAGCTACCTAACCTAACCTATAAAGATAGGTTAGGTTCGGTCATATATCTCTATTAATTTTAACTCCAATAAAAAAAGAATTGACCTCATACATAATGAAATGGATAGCTTTATCATTTCATAAGAAAAAAAATAGAGAAAATATATTAATTCATGAAAACTTGGCTTATTAGGTAAATCGGGCCTTGCATAGTAGGCTGAAAAGTGCGTTCTGGCGACTAGGTACGACACATTATATATATATTTATATATATATATATATATATATATATATATATATAATATGTATGTGTGTGTGTGTAATTACCTAAGTGTAGTTAAAGGATGAGACCGTCTTCCCAGCACTCTTTGTCATATAACGCTTTGAAACTACTGACAGTCTTGGCCTCCACCACCTTCTCACCTAACTTGTTCCAACCGTCTACCACTCTATTTGCGAAAGTGAATTTTCTTATATTTCTTTAGCATCTGTGTTAAGCTAGTTTCAATCTATGACCTCCTGTTCTTGAAGTTCCATGTCTCAGGAAATCTTCCCTGTCGATTTTATCAATTCCTGTTACTATTTTGTATGTAGTGATCATATCACCTCTTCTGTCTTTTAGTTTTGGCATATTTAATGCCTCTAACGTCTCCTCGTAGCTCTTGCCCTTCAGTTCTGGGAGCCACTTAGTAGCATGTCTTTGCACCTTTTCCAGTTTGTTGATGTGCTTCTTAAGATATGGGCCAACTTCTGTTGTTGGGCACCACACAACAGCTGCATATTCTAGCTTTGGCGTAACAAAAGTCATGAACAATTTCTTTAGTATATCACCATCCATGTATTTAAACGCAATTCTAAAGTTAGAAAGCGTAGCATAGGCTCCTCGCACAATATTCTTTATGTGGTCCTCAGGTGATAGTTTTCTATCTAGAACCACCCCTAGATCTCTTTCTTTATCAGAATTCTTTAAAGATTTCTCACATAATGTATAGGTTGTGTGGGGTCTATGTTCTCCTGTTCCACATTCCATAACATGGCATTTATTAACATTAAATTCCATTTGCCAAGTGGTGCTCCATATACTTATTTTATCCAGGTTTTCTTGAAGGGCATGACAATCATCTAAATTTCTTATCCTTCCTATTATCTTAGCATCATCAGCAAACATGTTCATGTAATTCTGTATACCAACTGGTAGATCATTTATGTAGACAATAAACATCACTGGTGCAAGAACTGAACCCTGTGGTACTCCACTTGTGACATTTCTCCAGTCCGATACATTGCCTCTGATTACTGCCCTCATTTTTCTATGTCAGAAAATTTTTCATCCATATTAGAAGCTTACCTGTCACTCCTCCAATATTTTCCAGTTTCCAGAACAACCTCTCTATGTGGAACTGTCGAATGCCTTTTTTAGGTCCAAATAGATGCAGTCAACCCAACCATCTCTTTCCTGTAATATATCTGTTGCTCGATCATAGAAACTGAGTAAATTCGATACACAGGATCTTCCAAATCGAAAACCATACTGTCTGTCTGAAATTATATCATTTCTCTCCAGGTGTTCTACCCATTTAGTTTTAATTATTTTTTCCAATATTCCAATTCCAATTTTTTCCAATAATGTGTGTGTATGTATGTATATTTGTGTTGTTGAATATGACCGAAAGTCAGTCTTTCTGCCCCTCTCCTTACTGCTATTGCTGTTTCTCGCATCTTTGTATTGCTTGTATGTTTGGGCAATTTTTCCCCTTTTCCTAGTTCTGCATCTCTGCTTTAGTATAAATTTTGTTGTGCCATTATCATATATTTCACAAAACTTGACATACATCTCATTTACTTCATGTCCTAACAGCAAGTGTTTGTCAAATTCCTTAAGGAAATATCTGAGTTCCCCATAATGACCTCTCCACAAGTCAGGTTTTTCAACTGCTTCAAGCTCATTTTCTTCCAGATTATAATGCGTTGCATACTTTATTCCCAAAAAGACATGGTCACTTTTACCCAAGTGACAATGTCACTTGGGGAAAAGGAGGGAGGTACCAAAGGAGGGAGGTACTGAATGATAAATATATCTTTCTCTTTCCTGGTAAATATAATATCCAGCATGGAGGGAACATCCCCTTCCCTCATCCTCGTAGCTTGTTTAACATGTAGAAACATGAATGTTTACAGGGTGAGGTTTACGAAATTATATATATATATATATATAATTGGTCTCTGGTCTATATATATTATATATATATATATATATATATATATATATATATATATATATATATATATATATATATATATATATATATATATATAAGTTTGTGTGTGTGTAATTTATATAAATAAATAATTAAATATTAATTTTGTTAATATCTTTTCAGGGAAAACTTGCAAGTACAATTCGTATACAAGAGGGGCAACAAGAGCCAGAGGATGTCTACTAAGAAAATATATAAGTCTTTATCCTCACACTCTTGATATATGGTCTTCTCTGGTCTCTTTATTTTCTCTCCTCACAAATGTCCCTTTTTTTTTATTTCTTTTACGTTTCTCTCCTGTTTTTCTTGTCTTTTAATCTCTCCTTTCCTCCTCTCTTCTAACACCTCTCGTTTCCTGTCTCTTCTAGCTTCTCTCTTCCTTTACTTTTTATATTTGTGGTATTCATTTATGTCATTTTTATCTTGTATATTTTTCTTGTATCTTTTTCTTATCTTGTGTTTCTCTTCCCCTTCTCTTCAATGATTTCTCATTTCTCTCCTCTCTCTGTTGTTTCTGTTCTGTCTTCTCTCTCCTTGCCTTAATTTTGTTCTGTCTCCTCTTTTGTTGTGTGTGTGTCTTTCTGTCTCTGTCTGTCTCTCTCTCTCTCTCTCTGGCTCTCTTGCTCTCTCTCTCTCTCTCTGGCTCTCTCTCTCTCTGGCTCTCTCTCTCTCTCTCTCGCTCTCTCTGGCTCTCTCTCTCTCTCTCTCTCTCTGGCTCTCTCTCTCTCTCTCTCTCTCTCTGGCTCTCTCTCTCTCTCTCTGGCTCTCTCTCTCTCTCTCTGTCTCTCTCTCTCTCTCTCTCTGGCTCTCTCTCTCTCTCTGGCTCTCTCTCTCTCTCTGGCTCTCTCTCTCTCTCTGGCTCTCTCTCTCTCTCTCTGGCTCTCTCTCTCTGGCTCTCTCTCTCTCTCTCTCTCTCTCTCTCTCTCTCTCTCTCTCTCTCTCTCTCTCTCTCTCTCCCTCTCTCTCTCTCTCTCCCTCTCTCTCTCTCTCTGGCTCTCTCTCTCTCTGGCTCTCTCTCTCTCTGGCTCTCTCTCTCTCTGGCTCTCTCTCTCTCTGGCTCTCTCTCTCTCTCTCTGGCTCTCTCTCTCTCTCTCTCCCTCTCTCTCTCTCTCTGGCTCTCTCTCTCTCTCTCCCTCTCTCTCTCTCTCTCTGGCTCTCTCTCTCTCTCTCTGGCTCTCTCTCTCTCTCTCTGGCTCTGTCTCTCTCTCTCTGGCTCTGTCTCTCTCTCTCTGGCTCTGTCTCTCTCTCTCTGGCTCTGTCTCTCTCTCTCTGGCTCTCGCTCTCTCTGGCTCTCGCTCTCTCTGGCTCTCTCTCTCTCTCTCTCTGGCTCTCTCTCTCTCTCTCTCTCTGGCTCTCTCTCTCTCTCTCTCTGGCTCTCTCTCTCTCTCTCTCTGGCTCTCTCTCTCTCTCTCTCTGGCTCTCTCTCTCTCACTCTCTGGCTCTCTCTCTCTCTCTGGCTCTCTCTCTCTCTGGCTCTCTCTCTCTCTGGCTCTGGCTCTCTCTCTCTCACTCTCTGGCTCTCTCTCTCTCTCTCTCTCTCTGGCTCTCTCTCTCTCTCTGGCTCTCTCTCTCTCTCTGACTCACTCTCTCTCTGGCTCACGCTCTCTCTCTGGCTCTGTGGCGCTCTCTCTCTGGCTCTCGCTCTCTCTCTCTGGCTCTGGGTCTCTCTCTCTGGCTCTCATATTTCATTTGATTTAAAAATGTCTAAGATTTTTTACTTAATCTAAGTTATATTGCATGGTGCTAATATGAATATTATACATGACTGTTTTTTCTTTTCTTTCTCTTTCTCCCTTTCTTTCTTTCTCTTTCTTTCCTTCTCTCTCTTTTTCTTTCTCTTTCTACATGAATATTATACTTGACTGTGTTTACATTCACTTGTAGATTTTTATTTTTAGTTAATTAGTCCTAAACTTTTGATTAATAGATTTTTATTATTAGTCATAGAAAAACTATAGTGTTATATGTATACTCGGAAAATTTTACTTGTTTTAGTTTTAAGTAACAATAACTGCTTATAACGTCAGACTAATCTCAGCATGACATGAATCACAGGCTGCTTGATCACAAAATCTATTGTGTTCACATATTGCATATATAGTTTTTTAAATTTTTACTTTTATATTCTGTTATAGATATAGTCTATATATTTCGAGCTATTACATATATTTTGTTGTATTACTCATTCTTAATTAAATAAATATAATATTTTAATTCTCTTTTTGTACCCTATTTATTTGTAATTTACACATACATATATAGGATGTCCATTTCTATCTCAGATATGTCTTCTTTCTTTCTCTCCCTTTCTATTTCAGATATGAATTACAAAATTATTATACCCTAATTTACCCTAAACGCTTTAATGTAGGTAATTAAAAGATCATAAAAAAGTTTTTAGAAATGTTAATTATATACGTTCTAAGGTTGTATATAAAAGTTCTCAAAAAACCTTTTCTAAACGTAATTATAAACGTGCTGAAAACAATGAAATGTCGTTTTTAGGATGTTTTAAAAACATGAAAATGTTTGCTGGGTCGTCTCAATCCAAGAAGAAGTGCTCGCCATCTTCATATGAGAATACACCTTCAAAAGAAATAAGTCCTCCGCAAATACCATATTATTCTGGTATATTAAGTGAATGTAAGGATTAGTAGTAAATAACATTAAAAGTTCTAAATTGATATTTAACCATGCTTCCTTTGGTTATTTATGCTTTTGGTTTAAAAAAAACTAAAAACTGCTCTAAACTTAGTTCTTGCTGTTTTTTTTTTTTTTTTTTTTTTTTTTTTAATTCCTTCTGGAAGTACTAGAAGCTTTGAGTAATTTTTATGCTTATCTGGAATTTCTGTATAGAAATATGTGTTTATTTCTAATTGTTTAATATTAAGTATATTATTCTTTTATGTGCATATGGGGTCTAGTGAACTTTTCCCACTTTGTCTAGCAGGTGCTTTTCACTTGTCACAGTTCAGGGAAATTTTGGTTTTCCTTTGATCTAGTCACTAGAAACAAGCAGGTTTGTTATTACTTTTCTTTTTGTTTGTCCCTTACGTGTTAATTTGTCCTTTATCTTACCTTTACCTTACGTGTTAATTTGTCCCTTACCTTAAGTTAATTAACTCCTTTTCAGCTAATAGAACAGTCCTACAAAAGCCGTCTCCAGTGAAGACTACACTTCACAATACACCTTCAACGCCATCAGTATTTCCTCATGAAGGTAATAAGTTAATTTTTAAAATGTGTATTTCATGTTGACCCCCACCTCTCTCATGTTAGTTCAAACTATATTAAAGTCTTTAAAATATTATTTGGTTAACGAGTGTTTGAAATAAACATAACTACTTTTCAGCTAATAGAACAGTCCTACAAAAGCAGTCTCCAGTGAAGACTACACTTCACAATACACCGTTGACGCCATCAGTATTTCGTCATGAAGGTAATAAGTAATTATTTAAAATATATATCATGTTGACCCACTCTCTCATGTTGACCCTCATTCTCTCTCTCATGTTGACCTCCCTTTTCTCATGTTGAAATTTGTTTTGTTAATTTTGTTCTGTCACCTCTTCTTATTCTGTGTGTATGTGTCTGTCTGTCTCTGTATGTCTCTCTATCTTTCTTTTTCTTTATTTATTTCTTTCTTTTCTTTTTTCTTCTCTTCTCATGTTGGCCCTCCTCTCTCCCATGAAACCCCCCCTTCCCCTCTCTGATGTTGGCTCACCCTCTTTCTGATGTTGGGTAGTTTAAATGTGATGTAGACATATAGTATAACTTATAATATTAGTATGCAGTAGTAAAAGCTCATGAAATTTGTTGATTATACAGTACAGTAGTTAGATTTTAATAGCTAAATCTTGCAATCTTAAAGACAATGAGCTGGTCACGCCAAGTACTTCAGTCGTTAGGACTCCAAGGTCAAGGAATTTATTCGACCCAAAGTCACCAGACAAGAACGATGGGAGTTTGAAAGAAATGATGCAGAATATGAGTAAGTTTTGAAAGTTTAATTAATTTATTATGTAGCCTATAACCTATATGTACCCTATGGGTGATAGGCATAAGTTTCATGTTGAAGTAGACTGCAAACTGAGCAGGTTAGATTGCTGAATTTGCTTCCAATTATATAAGCAGTTTCATAATTACTAAGAAATTATCCCATTATCTATCACATCAGTCATAGCCTACTTTTTGGGTGCTTTCTCAGTGTCAGTTATTTTAAAATATACTTTATAATGCTTTTATTTTAAATGTACATTCAAGATATGTAATATAATAGCATGTACACTTTCTATATACTGTATAAATTTCCAGGTAACATGTTGCAGGCCATATACACTGAAGTGAATGAACTGAAAAGTGATGTGAATGAACTGAAAAGTGATGTGAAGATATTGAAAGCAACTTTGACTACAAAAGAAACAGACAAGATCATAGAAGATCTAATACCAAATCCTATTGCTGCAGAAGGTGATCTTAATGTTCTCAATAGGAAGTTAGCGGAATCGAGTTTCAGAACAAAATTTGTAAGTGGTATTTTAACAGTAATGTTTCCTTCAATTTTTCATCTTAAATATTACAGATATTTGCTAATTTTCTAATTAAATTTTTTTGATAGTTCATGCAGAAAAGATAAAATTGCTAAATAATAAGAATAATGATATAATCTTGTTTATATAGGATAGGATAAAATATAACACTTACGTATTTGTAAATTATGTAATATTAACACAGAGTCTTTCACACTCTCCTGAGTGCTTTCTCAAGGTCTTGAGTGTATGGTTAGGATGAGGCTTACATTTCAACGACTATATATTTCTTGCTAATTTTGTTAGTCGTTGAGATGTATCTCTTCATAACACACACACTTATCTGCTTGATGGGGGTCTGGGAGTTCTTCTACTCCCCAAGCCCGGCCCGAGGCTAGGCTTGACTTGAGAACTTTGGTCTAGTGCTTGGTGATTATGGGGATTATCATAGAGGATTACATGCTGTTATGGAAACAGTCAACTAGAGGGTTATTTTGTAGACCCAGGTCAATATTGAAATCACCTCCTAGAATGATGTGATTTTTGTTGAGATGTTATTTATGATAAGATGCCTTATCATAAGTTATGATATATATATATATATATATATATATATATATATATATATATATATATATATATATATATATATATATATATATATATATATATATGTGTGTGTGTGTTTCATTGAATATGACCGCATATTCTGTATTTATTATTTTCTGGTTTAGGGCTTCTATCCCTCTAACTATTTTCTTAGCATCAGGGCTTAATTGAAATAGGAGTTCTCCAAAACTCATTTTCGTACTTTTAAGGTGAAGAAAAGAAGTGATTTACTATAGAGTGTATTACACTTATTTATATAATTTGCACGACGTTTCGAACCTCCATGGTTCATTCTCAAGTGAACAGATCTTGCAATACTAGTTTCACCTCACATTTATCCCTTATGTATCCCCCCATGTTTTCACCTTCATTGTATTATCACCTGACCCAGTGCGGGTATAAAATCAACTAGTATTGTAAGATCTGTTCACTTGAGAATGAACCATGGAGGTTTGAAACGTTGTGCAAATTATATAAATAAGTGTAATACACTCTATAGTAAATCACTTCTTTTCTTCACCTTAAAAGTACGAAAATGAGTTTTGGAGAACTCCTATTTCCATTAAGCCCTGATGCTAAGAAAATAGTTAGAGGGATAGAAGCCCTAAACCAGAAAATAATAAATACAGAATATGCGGTCATATTCAATGAAACATGTTTGAAAGAAAACCTGCTGCCAGTATACACCAATATATATATATATATATATATATATAAATATATATATATATATATGTCGTACCTAGTAGCCAGAACGCACTTCTCAGCCTACTATGCAAGGGCCGATTTGCCTAATAAGCCAAGTTTTCATGAAATAATTGCTTTTCGACTACCTAACCTACCTAACCTAACCTAACTTTTTCAGCTACCTAACCTAACCTAACCTATAAAGATAGGTTAGGTTAGGTTAGGTAGGGTTGGTTAGGTTCGGTCATATATCTACGGTAATTTTATTTCCAATAAAAAAAAATTTACCTCATACATAATGAAATTGGTAGCTTCATCACTTCATAAGAAAAAAATTAGAGAAAATATATTATTTCAGGAAAACTTGGCTTATTAGGCAAATCAGGCCTTGCATAGTAGGCTGAGAAGTGCGTTCTGGCTACTAGGTACGACATATATATATATATATATATATATATATGTCGTACCTAGTAGCCAGAACTCACTTCTCAGCCTACTATGCATGGCCCGATTTGCCTAATAAGCCAAGTTTTCCTAAATTAATATATTTTCTCTATTTTTTTCTTATGAAATGATAAAGCTACCCATTTCATTATGTATGAGGTCAATTTTTTTTTTATTTGAGTTAAAATTAACGTAGATATATGACCGAACCTAACCAACCCTACCTAACCTAACCTAACCTATCTTTATAGGTTAGGTTAGGTTAGGTAGCCGAAAAGTTAGGTTAGGTTAGGTTAGGTAGGTTAGGTTGTCGAAAAACAATTAATTCATGAAAACTTGGCTTATTAGGCAAATCGGGCCTTGCATAGTAGGCTGAGAAGTGAGTTCTGGCTACTAGGTACGACATATATATATATATATATATATATATATATATATATATATATATATGTCGTACCTAATAGCCAGAACGCACTTCTCAGCCTACTATTCAAGGCCCGATTTGCCTAATAAGCCAAGTTTTCATGAATTAATGTTTTTTCGTCTACCTAACCTACCTAACCTAACCTAACCTAGCTTTTTTTGGCTACCTAACCTAACCTTACCTATAAATATAGGTTAGGTTAGGTTAGGTAGGGTTGGTTAGGTTCGGTCATATATCTACGTTAATTTTAACTCCAATAAAAAAAAATTGACCTCATACATAGAGAAAAGGGTTGCTTTATCATTTCATAAGAAAAAAATTATAGTAAATATATTAATTCAGGAAAACTAGGCTTATTAGGCAAATCGGGCCTTGAATAGTAGGCTGAGAAGTAAGTTCTGGCTACTAGGTACGACATATATATATATATATATATA
>NC_091187.1:37940823-37948323 GCF_040958095.1 Procambarus clarkii | reverse complement strand
TGGGATATCAGCTGAATAACCAGAACATAATTTGTAGTCTCACATACAACCAAAGTGTACTTAAGCTCTGCCTTTCCTTTCCAAAGGTGTTTATTTTTATTTTTATTTTTTTATTTTTTTTTTGTTTGTCATCTTTGCCTGTTTTATACTCTTTATTATTTGTTCTTAGTTAATCCCCTTGTCACTAAACCTAGGGCTTTTTATTACCCTGTTAATTAACCATTACTAAGCTAATTATCTTCAAGATCATTTTTTTATGATTATCATTTTTCTTATTATTTTTTATTTTACATTAATATTGTCAGTCTACTGATTTTTTGTTTTTTTATTTTATGTAACTTCTGTGTCCTCCCTGGCTAACTATTGGATCTTTATTTTACTTCTAAATTGTTACTATTTTATTGTATTTGCTTTTATTCTTGTGTTTTGCTTTATCGTGTATCTTATATCGTGATCCCTCTGCATCTCTATGCTCACTGATATTGATCCTGATCAAAATCTTCTGTCTCATATCTACACCAACCAGCACATTGATCATCATTATTGCAAGTATTTCACAGCACACCAGGCTAAAAACAAACTTCAAAATAGCACCTGTCTATCAGTTTATAACCAAAATGTTAGATCACTTGGTAAACATTTTGACGATTTAAATGCATTACTCACAGCAATAGGTACTAACCTATCGTTCATTATTTTAACAGAAACTTGGCTAAATAAAGACTATACCCAACTCTACAACTTAGCTGGTTATAAAGCCATTCATAACTGTAGGCCTAATAAAAAAGGTGGTGGCACAGCTATATATTACCGAGATACATTTATCTGCAACAGTGTTATTAGTGACAGAGATGACTACTGTGAATATACTTTTGCTCAGTTTTCAATTAAATCCCTTAAATCTTCTTTGACTATTGGAGCCATCTATAGATTTCCCAATACTAACATAGCTTCTTTCTCAGACAACCTAAGGAATCTTATTATAAACAACAATCTCAACAAAAACCACTTCATTCTGGGAGGAGATTTTAATATTGACCTGGGTCAACAAAATTGCTCTCAAGTTGATTATTTCCTTAACAGCATGAACTCCTGTATGCTAATCCCCACAATCACCAAACCTACCCGAGTCACTCAAACATCAGCCACTACCTTGGACCACATATGGACAAACATAACAGCTCCCCTTGTATCTGGTATAATTTACGACAGAACAACTGACCACTATCCTACCTTTCTCATAGCGAACATGGACATAACACCACCAAAAAGCAAGAAACTTTCATTTAGGCTACACAGTGAATCAGCTTTAGACAATCTTACAGAGGCACTTTACAATATTAACTGGGATTCTGAATTCAATAATACCCATGATATAAATTCATTAGCTAACCTCTTCATCTCCAAAACTCTAAGCCTCTACAACATTCATTGTCCCCTTCTTACCAAGCAAGTAACTGACAAAAGATTAAACAATCCATGGCTCACAAGTGGCATTCTCAACTCAATCAACAAGAAACATGAATATGAAAAGAAAGTTAGGATTGGCCTAGTTTCAAAGGAAGTAGCTAAAAGGTACTCATCAATGCTTACCAGTATCATAAGAAAGGCAAAACTTGCATATTATGTCAATAGATTCAATGAAGCAAAAGGCAACATGAAAAGCACTTGGAAAACTATCTCTAGTATCCTAGGAACTAAACAACACTCACATAACCAAATAAAACTCTACAAGGATGGGGGTATACCGTCAACTGACTTAGAAATGGCAAATGAATTTAATAGTTTCTTTTCATCGGTTGGTGCTAATCTTGCCAGTAAAATCCCACAGACTCAGACACATATTAACACATATCTCTCAGGCAGCTATCCAAACTCTCTTCTCCTTTCACCAATCAGCCCGGCAGATGTTGTGTCCATCATACATTCTCTAAAAACCAAGGCAGGGAACACCAGTGAAATTCCGTCCATTGTGTACAAGAGAGCCTCCCATGCCCTTTCCTCACCCCATAGCACTACTGTTCAACAAATCTATAGAGTATCACACCTTCCCTGATATCCTCAAAAAAGCAAGAGTAACGCCAGTCCATAAAGGAGGCAATCCGGCGGACATAAACAATTATAGACCAATATCAAATCTACCCATTCTATCAAAAATATTTGAAAAAATTATTTACAAACAGCTCTATTCCTACCTCGTAAAATTCGACATACTCAGCCCCTGCCAGTTTGGCTTCCGGTCCCAAAAGAGCACCAATGATGCAATCATTAGTCTCCTTGACATTATCTACTCAGCCCTTGACAAAAATGAGTTTCCGATTGGACTCTTCATTGACCTAAGAAAAGCCTTTGATACTGTTAATCACAACTACCTCTTACTTAAACTCCAGCATTATGGAATCCGAGGCCTTGCCCTTGACTACATCCGATCCTATCTTAGTGACAGACACCAATATGTAACCATCAATGATACAACTTCTTCCACTCTACCAATTACCGTTGGAGTGCCACAGGGCAGCATCTTAGGACCTCCTCTATTTCTTATATATATAAACGATCTGCCTAATGTCTCTAATATTCTCAAACCTATATTGTTTGCTGACGATACTACCCTTATCTACTCAAACCTCAACCCACATACACTAAATAATTTTTTATTTTATTTATGCATATACAAGAATGTACATAAGGAATGTGAGGATACAATTATGGTAATTACAGTCTTGTAAAGCCACTAGCACGCGCAGCGTTTCGGGCAGGTCCTTAATCTAAGAAAATTTTAAGGAGGTAAATACTTGCAAAATTTATAGACAAAAAAATGATAACAGATTACATGGAATGAAAAAAAAAAAGATGAGAGAAAATTATAGGTACAGTATATTAAAGCACATAGGTAGCTATGATTGATTGCAATGACAGCTTAAAATGGTAGTTGACAACAAATTGGTAGGCACAATACAGCAGAAACAATATAAGATTGATTGCAATGACAGCTTGAATGGTAGTTGACAAAAATTGGTAGTCACAATACAGCATATGGCTAGCACATAAAAGAAGACAGCAATGAACACAATGATAAGGTTGTTTGATATTACATAAAAATTAGGAGATTGGGTACCACTAGGTACAGAGCAAATTAAAGCTCAGTGTAGGAAACTAAATAGATGAAGTTAGGTACTTTTTGGTTTTGCTTTTAAATAAGGCAAAAGTTTTGCAGTTTTTCAATTCACTAGGGAGTGAGTTCCATAGACTAGGTCCCTTAATTTGCATAGAGTGTTTACACAGATTAAGTTTGACCCTGGGGATATCAAAGAGATATTTATTTATTTATCTCTTATTAATCTCTTATTAATTCGATAATTAATTTATCTCTTAATAATTATTTATTTATCTCTTATTAATTCATAATGTTGTGAATAATGAATTAAAAAAAGTCCACTTATGGATGTCAACGAACAAACTAACATTAAACATCGAAAAGACTTACTACATCTTATTTGGAAGCAAATCATCAAATGCAATTCAGCTACAGATAGACAACATTAACATCAGTAATAAAAATGATGGCAAGTTTCTTGGCCTATTCCTAGACAAGAGACTCAACTTCAGCACCCACATTCAACACATAACTAAGAAAGTCTCTAAGACAGTTGGTATACTCTCCAAAATCAGATATTATGTTCCTAACTCTGCTCTCCTCTCACTATATTATGCACTAATCTACCCCTATCTTAATTATGGTATCTGTGCATGGGGGTCTACCACTGCAAACCACCTTAAGCCCATCATCACACAGCAAAAATCTGCTATCAGAATAATAACTAACTCTGCTTTCAGACAACACTCAGCTCCCTTGTTTAAATCCCTAAACTTGCTAAATATTAACTCCCTCCACACATTCTCTTGTGTCAACTACATTTACAAAACCCTGTTCTTAAATGCAAACCATGCTCTGAAACTCTCCCTGGACAGATGTAATAGGACCCATTATCACCACACCAGAAATAAATATCTCTTTGATATCCCCAGGGTCAAACTTAATCTGTGTAAACACTCTATACAAATTAAGGGACCTAGTCTATGGAACTCACTCCCTAGTGAATTGAAAAACTGTAAAACTTTTGCCTTATTTAAAAGCAAAACCAAAAAGTACCTAACTTCATCTATTTAGTTTCCTACACTGAGCTTTAAATTTGCTCTGTACCTAGTGTTACCCAATCTCCTAATTTTTATGTAATATCAAACAACCTTATAATTGTGTTCATTGCTGTCTTCTTTTATGTGCTAGCCATATGCTGTATTGTGACTACCAATTTTTGTCAACTACCATCCAAGCTGTCATTGCAATCAATCTTATATTGTTTCTGCTGTATTGTGCCTACCAATTTGTTGTCAACTACCATTTTAAGCTGTCATTGCAATCAATCATAGCTACCTATGTGCTTTAATATACTGTACCTATAATTTTCTCTCATCTTCTTTTTTTTCATTCCATGTAATCTGTTATCATTTTTTTGTCTATAAATTTTGCAAGTATTTACTTCCTTAAAATTTTCTTAGATTAAGGACCTGCCCGAAACGCTGCGCGTGCTAGTGGCTTTACAAGACTGTAATTACCATATTTGTATCCTCACATTCCTTATGTACATTCTTGTATATGCATAAATAAATAAATAAATAATATGTATACTCGGGAAATTTTACTTGTTTTAGTTTTAAGTAACAATAACTGCTTGTAACGTCAGACTGATCTCAGCATGACATGAATCACAGGCTGCTTGATCACGAAATCTATTGTGTTCACATATTGCATATATAAATTTTTATAGATTTTTAGATTTTTACTTTTATATTCTGTTATAGATATAGTCTATATTTCGAGCTATTACATATATTTTGTTGTATTACTCAATCTTAAATAAATATAATATTTTAATTCTCTTTTTGTACCCTATTTATTTGTAATTTACACGTACATATATAGGATGTCCATTTCTTTCTCAGATATGTCTTCTTTCTTTCTCTCCCTTTCTATTTCAGATATAATTTAAAAAATTATTATACCCTGATTTACCCTAAACGTTTTTTTGTAGGTAATTAAAATATTATAAAAAGGTTTTTTTAAATGTTATTTATTTACGTTCTAAGGTCATATATAAAAATTCTCAAAAAACATTTTTAAAACGTAATTATAAACGTGCTGAAAACAATGAAATGTTGTTTTTAGAATGTTTTAAAAACGTGAAAATGTTTGCTGGGCTTACTTCGTACAGACTAGTTTCCTGGAAGATCTTTTTCTCTTCCTTTCCCCTCTAGTCACTCCTATTCCCTGTGCCAGTGTTCCTTTTCAGAGTTTCTGCAGGGTATCACCCTGGCTTTATCCATTAATGCCACTTGCCCAGTTCGCTTCCGGAAATGTCCCCCTCCTCTTAGAAACTAATTACAGCAGTACCCTTAAGGGGTAGGTTCCTTGCCCGTCACGTTCATACTGCATGCCCGTTTCTGCCCACCCTTACTCCCTTAATACTTCAAGAACCGACTACGGAAGGCGCACAAGGTACACCATTGATGAACAAGGAAAAGGGATGGAGCCCGAGGGCAGACTACTGCACCCATGAGGTCGACACACATTCCTAGTTACAGCGGCCAGCCGCCGCGTTTGCCCTTCGGGGTTGGGGATTCCGCGCCGCTGGCCCTCGCGGGATTGGGGGTGCTCCGCCGGAACCCCCAAAGTGATAAGCCTGCAGATAGCTAAGAAATATTCCCATGAATTGTAATTAGTGTAATTAAATTAATGCAACTTTCATTTACTACCTATGGATGTAGTTATTAATTGTAATTGATTTCTACTTTATCATTAAGGATTATTCATTATAATTATTCCTTAATACTTTATTGTTATGCACTAGTCAATAATTATTTATCATTCATCCTAATTAGCTATTTGATTCATTAAAAATAATTGCTTATCATTATACTATTTTATTATTATTTATTATATAATAATAATTAATTTATTATTTATTAATTTATTATTTATTAATTTATTATATATTAATTTATTATTCACCATTTATAAAATAAACAAGTCCCCAATCTGAGCACGTTTTCTTCCAACCTCAGAAAATGAAGCTTATGTTTCTATCTTTCTGGAGACATAAAACTCTTACGTTTATTAAGGAATCTGTGTGAAATAAGCATTGTTTTGAAATGAATATTGCGGGTTTCCAGCTCTACGAGCCATTAAGTATGCCACTTTTATACCGTTATAAATATCTTCAGTTTTACTCTAAATATTGTCCTCGAAAAGTTTTGACATATAGTTCCTGTTTCCAACATGGGCAACCATTTTGAAAACGCCATTTAAGGTTGACCCGATTGATACATGGGTCGAATTCCATTAAGGTTCAGATCACATCCACTATGGGAGAGCTGTTTCCTTCAAAAAGTATAATCGTGTGGCATTATGTTTAAAGAAACAATTCCAAGCACATTCTTTGATTCAAAAACATGAAAATAAATACAAGTGTTAATTTTAAATGACTAGATATAAACAAAAATAAGAGGTTGGAAAAATGATATGTAGAATCAAACAAAAACATTGGAACGCTAAGGTGATGAGAGGGTAAACAACCGCCGCCATTTTAGCAGCACCAGCCGGTGATGCACGAGCATTAAGGGAAAACCTTGACACACACTGTACCTATCATAAAGAAGAAGCACCACCATTGACCGCCAAGTGCTCACATCAAGTCTAACTCTAAGAAACAACACTCAAGCCTTGACGCTTCTCCCAACATCCGGGGGAGAAAACCTTCACACAAACTGCACCTGTCATAAAGAAGATGAAGACTCACCAGTGTCCACAGTGTCCGAAGGTATTCACCTGTCCTGGAAGTGTGAAGCGTCACATGTTAGTGCATTCAGGAGATAAACCTCACGAGTGTCCAGAGTGTGGGAAGAAATTCAGTCGTCTTGGCAGTATGAAGAGGCACATGATGGTGCATGCGGCTGAGAGGCCTTTTCAATGTGCCGAGTGTGACAAAAAAATTAGAGAACGTGGAAATATAATAAAGCACATGTTAGTACATTCAGGTGATGCACCTAACATAAAGAAGATGAAGACTCGCCAGTGTCCACAGTGTCTGAAGGTATTCACCCGTCCAGGATATGTGAAGACTCACATGTTTGTGCATTCAGGTGAGAAACCTCACGAGTGTCCAGAGTGTGGGAAGAGATTCAGTGAGCGTGGAAGTATGAAGACTCACATGAAGGTGCATGCGGATGAGAGACCTTTTCAATGTGCCGAGTGTGGCAAAAAATTTAGATTACGTGGAACTATAATACAGCACATGGTAGTGCATTCAGGTGACAAACCACATGAATGTCCAGAGTGTGGGAAGAGATTCAGCCATCGTAGAAGTATGAAGACTCACATGAAGGTGCATGCGGATGAGAGACCTTTTCAATGTGCCGAGTGTGGCAAAAAATTTAGATTAC
>NC_091187.1:37868323-37935823 GCF_040958095.1 Procambarus clarkii | reverse complement strand
GTTCATGACTTTTGTTACGCCAAAGCTAGAATATGCAGCTGTTGTGTGGTGCCCAACAACAGAAGTTGGCCCATATCTTAAGAAGCACATCAACAAACTGGAAAAGGTGCAAAGACATGCTACTAAGTGGCTCCCAGAACTGAAGGGCAAGAGCTACGAGGAGAGGTTAGAGGCATTAAATATGCCAAAACTAAAAGACAGAAGAAAGAGGTGATATGATCACTACATACAAAATAGTATCAGGAATTGATAAAATCGACAGCGAAGATTTCCTGAGACCTGGAACTTCAAGAACAGGAGGTCATAGATTGAAACTAGCTTAACACAGATGCTAAAGAAATATAAGAAAATTCACTTTCGCAAATAGCGTGGTAGACGGTTGGAACAAGTTAGGTGAGAAGGTGGTGGAGGCCAAGACTGTCAGTAGTTTCAAAGCGTTATATGACAAAGAGTGCTGGGAAGACGGTCTCATCCTGTAACTACACTTAGGTATTTACACACACACTAACTATAACTATATATATATATATATATATATATATATATATGTCGTACCTAGTAGCCAGAATGCACTTTTCAGCCTACTATGCAAGGCCCGATTTGCCTAATAAGCCAAGTTTTCATTAATTAATATATTTTCTCTATTTTTTTTTTTATGAAATGATAAAGCTATCCATTTCATTATGTATGAGGTCAATTCTTTTTTTATTGGAGTTAAAATTAATATAGATATATGACCGAACCTAACCAACCCTACCTAAACTATCTTTATAGGTTAGGTTAGGTAGCTGAAAATGTTAGGTTAGGTAGTCGAAAAAACATTAATTCATGAAAACTTGGCTTATTAGGAAAACCGGGCCTTGTATAGTAGGCTGAGATGTGCGTTCTGGCTACTAGGTACGACACACACACACACACACTATATATATATATATATATATATATATATATATATATATATATATATATATATATATATATATATATATATATATATATATATATATATATATATATATATATATATATATATGTCGTACCTAGTAGCCAGAACTCGCTTCTCAGCCTACTATGCAAGGCCCGATTTGCCTAATAAGCCAAGTTTTCATGAATTAATTGTTTTTCGACTACCTAACCTACCTAACCTAACCTAACTTTCTCTACTACCTAACCTAACCTAACCTATAAAGATAGGTTAGGTTAGGTTAGGTAGGGTTGGTTAGGTTCGGTCATATATCTACGTTAATTTTAACTCCAATAAAAAAACATTAACCTCATACATAATGAAATGGGTAGCTTTATCATTTCATAAGAAAAAAATTATAGAAAATATATTAATTCAGGAAAACTTGGCTTATTAGGCAAATTTGGCCTTGCATAGTAGGCTGAGAAGTGCGTTCTGGCTACTAGGTACGACATATATATATATATATATATATATATATATATATATATATATATATATATATATATATATCGGACAATTAGGAAAAAAAAAAAAAAAAATTTAAATTATTTTACCTTGTACCTAGATCCACCAGGCCTGTTTGGTCTATGTTTCAGTACTTGAGAAATCTGGAAGGTCACATCCTCCTCCTCAACTTGTGGATGTGCGTTGATAGATGATTCTGTAAAATTAAGTTATTTATATAATAATAAATTCAGTATAACAATAATATTCTGTAAAATTAAAAGTAATTTATACATCAATCAGATAAAACTCTCCAGAGATGGTGATACACAACATATAAAGGACAAGCTTCAGAACAAAATATGCATTTAGGAATAAGGTTTTGTACATGTAGGTAGCACATGAGAAAATAAGTGGAAGGTGATCAAGTTTATATTAACATGTTAATGGCTTTGTTAAGGCTTTGCAAGAATGAAAAAATATTAATAATATAATATCACCTACCAATTAATTGTACATCATTTATAAGTCAATTATTTGCATTATTATTATTCAATACTAATGATATAAAAATGCATTTTTTGAAATTTTGAAATTGAAATTTTGAAAATTTTGAAATTGTTCACAATTTTTGTTACACCAAAGTTGGAGTATGCAGCAGTTGTATGGTGCCCATATCTTAGAAAGCATATCAACAAACTGGAAACGGTGCAGAGACATGCCACTAAGTGGCCTTAACTAAATGCCATTAAATATGCCAAATATACTACATAAATATACATACTACACATGCACAATAATTGTCCTGGGACCTCTGATATTCCTAATATAATATATAGGGCCATCAACACACCTCCAGCTAGGGCCACCAACACACCTCCAGGGCCATCAACACGCCTCCAGGGCCATCAACACAACACCACCATCAACACACCTCCAGGGCCATCAACACAACACCACCATCAACACACCTCCAGGGCCATCAACACAACACCACCATCAACACACCTCCAGGGCCATCAACACAACACCACCATCAACACACCTCCAGGGCCATCAACACAACACCACCATCAACACACCTCCAGGGCCATCAACACAACACCACCATCAACACACCTCCAGGGCCATCAACACAACACCACCATCAACACACCTCCAGGGCCATCAACACAACACCACCATCAACACACCTCCAGGGCCATCAACACAACACCACCATCAACACACCTCCAGGGCCATCAACACAACACCACCATCAACACACCTCCAGGGCCATCAACACAACACCACCATCAACACACCTCCAGGGCCATCAACACAACACCACCATCAACACACCATCCAGCCAGGGCCATCAACACGCCTCCAGGCCATCAACACGCCTCCAGGGCCATCAACACACCATCCAGCCTACCACCACAAGCTTATATATATACTACACATGTCTAAGAGCAAATAAAAGAAAACAGTTACCTTAACTATTGAAGATGCAGCAGGATTTTGTGGATAAGCCAGCAGCCGTCCCTCTCGACACGGTTTTAAAATGGCGGCGACTACCACAACATGCAACGAGCCTAAAGAATGTCCAGCGCTAGCATTATCTAAACGCTATTATATATTATCAAGCAATACGGAAATCTAAAATAAAAAAAATGATACAAATAATTGTATTAAATATTTATTTGCAATTACAATACCTCGGGAATATATTTTTGCGTTAGCAAAACATATTAAGTTCGTATTTAGTTTAACTCATTTAAATTCTTTACAAATAATAACCTGATTTTACCTGATGGCCATTAACATTAATGTTTTATGTTGATACATTTCATACCCTTATTATTTCAATATCTTTCTTTATTATGCACCCCATACCCATCCCGTGGGCGGTGGTGTAAAGGATTACAGAGGCACATAATGGGTTCAGGAACTGAACTCTCTAGTTTGTTTAGCTAAGCAAATAACAATTTTTGACGCTAGTTACAAAATTATTAATGTTATATATACATGTACACACTCTCATACATACATGTACATATATATATATATATATATATATATATATATACGTATACATATATACATACACATGCATATTTATAATCACCCACACAAATACACACATCAATAATCTCTGTGTCACTTATTTTATACATGTTCTTGTAGAACATTCTATTGCGAACACATTGGGCGCTGCCCAATAAACTCGCCCCTCGGGGCAAAATTATTTTTTTTTTTTTAATCTTGGTGGAACATAAAATGGCCGCCTGTGTTTATGCTGTCGTCAGATGGCGCTGTGACGTCACAGATGAGGGAAGCACGTACTGCGCATTAATGCCTCGATCCCTCGTTATTTATTTATTTTATTTATTTATATATATACAAGAACGTACATTGGGGGGTTAAGACACAACATAGAGCTTAAGTTAGAATTATAATCTTGTAAAACCACTATAGCTTGCATATATAGAGTTTCGGGCAAGTCCTTAAACTAATCTTTGAGCAAATTCTTAAACAGAGTTTTAGAGAAATAATTAAATGTAAAATTGATAAAAAGTGTTTAACAGGTACATTACAGCTTTACTTTACAAGTACAGATGATTTTAAGTAGGATAATTACAGTAAAATTGTCAAAAAATTGTTTACAGGTACGATGCAAGAATTTGACACAAAAGCAGATCAGAACAATACACAATAATGAACAAGGAATCCTAAGTACAATTAGGAAAACATCTCAGGGTTATACATTGGATTACTGAAGCACAATATGAGGATCATTACAAATAGTAATGCAGTAGAATATGCACTCATATTCTATTATTAAGTTAATATTAAGTTCCTTCCTCATGTTAAGTATCTTTGTGGTACTAGGGACATCCAAGGATTATCTTCAAGGCTTCGTTCTGCAAGTTTTCAAGCCCTTTAAGCTTTCTTTCAGTCATCAAGGCAAGCAGAGATGCAACATAATCCACTAGCTCCTTTATGAACTGGCGTTACTCTTGCGTTTTTAAGGATATCAGGGAATGTATGACACTCAAGGGATTTGTTGAACAGCAGAGCTATAGGTGGTGCAAGGGCATATGGGAGGCGCTCTTGTATACAATGGATGGGATTTCACTGATGTTCCCAGCTTTGGTTTTTAGTGAATGTATGATGGACACAACATCTGACGGGCTGACTGGTGAGAGGAGAAGATAGTTTGGATAGCTGCCTGAGAGATATGTGTTGATATGTGTCTGAGTCTGTGGGATTTTACTTGCAAGGTTAGCACCAATCGATGAAAAGAAGCTATTAAATTCATTCGCCATTTCTAAGTCAGATGACAGTGTAAGGCCATCCTTAGAGAGTGTTATCTGGTTGTGGGAGTGTTGTTTAGTTCCCAGGATGTTAGAGATGGTATTCCATGTGCTTTTCATGTTGCCTTTTGCTTCTTTGAATCTAGTCTCATAATATGAAAGTTTTGCTTTTCTTATGATACTGGTAAGCACTGACGAGTACCTTTTAACTACTTCCATTGGAATTAGGCCACTCCTAAATTTCTTTTCGTATTCATGTTTTTTGTTGATTGATTTAATTATGCCACTTGTGAGCCACGGGTTATTTTTTCTTTTATCAGTTACTTGTTTGGTAAGGAGGGGACAGTGAGTGTTGTAGAGGCTTAGAGTTTTGTAGAGAAAGAGGTTAGTTGATGAGTTTATATCCTGTGAATTATTAAATTCAGATTCCCAGTTAATATTGTGAAGTGCATTAGAGAGATTGCCTAAAGCTGATTCACTATGTAGCCTGAATGAAAGTTTTTTGGTTTCTGGTGGTGATGTGTCAATGTTTGCTATGAGGAAAGTAGGATAGTGGTCAGTTGTTCTGTCATAAATTACCCCAGATGTAAGGGGTGCTGTTATATTAGTCCAAAGGTGATCCAGGGTAGTGGCAGATGTTTGAGTGACTCGGGTGGGCTTGGTGATTGTGGGGATTAGCATACAGGAGTGCATGCTGTTACGGAAATAGTCAACTTGAGGGTTGTTTTCAACATTCAATAAAGAAATTCTGGAGGGCTTCTGTGCAAGGGTTAGGATGAGCTAGCCTAAGCATTTTTATACCAATTTGACAGTTATTTTCAGTAACACGATAAACAACGCTCGGAATATTAAGTTCCTTTCTCATATTAAGTATCTTTGTGGTACGAGGGCACCCAAGGATTATCCTCACGGCTTCGTTCTGCAATTTTTCAAACCCTCCAAGCTTTCTTTCAGGATGCCTTAAAGTTAGTTTAGTTCATTTATTATGCATCCCATACCCATCTTGTGGGCGGTAGTGGAAAGGGTTGCAGAGGCACATAATGGGCTCAGGGACTGAACCCCACAATTCATTTAGCTAAGCAAGTTACAATCTTGATGAGCTAGTTACAAAATTCAGTATAAGTCGTCACATCAACAATGGGTTCGAGATCGATCACAAGTACAGTTTCTAAATTAAGCAACTGACATATGTGGAGAGCTAGTGTCACAATTGATATGTTTGTCCTGCACACCGCCCCCCATCCAGTGGGCAGCGGTGGATAGGTTACAATCACTTTGTTACTACTTACAGTTAGCAAACTGGGGATATTTGGCTAAAATTTCTGGTACCAGATAATTTTGAATGAAATATTGACACATCGTTGGTACATTGGTTATAAAATTGTCTCTGAATTCACTATCACATAGTGACGGAGGGTGTGCGAATAATTTTGTTGACAGTTAACATTTGGTCAGGTCTACATCGGCAGATAATGAGAATTCCCAGAAATACTTGTAACCGAGTCTAAGCCGAGCAGTAGTAACATCTAGAAGTCTGCTGATTTTATTGGATGAACCATAGATGTGTCGCTCCTCTTGCATAATAGTATTGAACGAAAGTTAATCTCCCCAAACAATTTCGCGTTTTGAGCAAGTTACCCCTCCACTCTCTCCATTTTTTTTTGGACATTCCCTGGTAGTGTGCGGAAATACTGAAAAGTGTATACTCTTTTCAACTTTGTCACCTTAATTCTCGTCCTATGTCTTTCATTTTGGTATCAATGCGTTCGCAATAGAATTCCCAACAGAACTATGTGCATATAATGTCAAAGACAGCAGCGCGCTCCACCCGCCGACAAGATGAATGTAGGCCAAGGGTACCAGAAAAAGAAAGCTGAGCGTGATAATACTGAAAAGTGTATACCCTTTTCAACTTTGTTACCTCAATTCTCATCCTAGGTTTTTCAATTTAGCATCAATGTGTTCGCAATAGAATTCTCTACAGGACTAAAGGCATATAAACTCCAAAATCCCGGCTTACCATCCGCAACAAACAGAGAAAGCGAGAGCGTGTTACCAGGGAGCGCACAAGAGCGATAAAATGTATACACTCTTTTCATTCTGGTCACCTCAATTGTCATCCTAGGTCTTTCATTTTGGTATCAATGTGTTCGCAATAGAATTTCCAACCGGAATTTATGCATGAAATGTCAAAAACAGCAGCGTGCTCCACCCGCTGACGTGATGAAAGCACGGCGGACCATCCACACAAAACAGAGAAAGTGAGAGAAAGTAACCTGGGAGCACTCTAGTGCAATGTAATGTGAACACACTTTTCACTTTGGTTACCTCAATTCTCGTCATATGTCTTTCATTTTGGTATCAATGTGTTCGCAATTGTATCTGCTGGCATTTTACCCTTTGCTTGGATCTGAAGGGTTTTAGGCTCACCACGATGCAATCTGATAGTACCACACGTGTATATACCTATCTTCAAGCAGCAATTCACTCATTCAAACCGACTTATAATGGTTATCCATATATAAATGGTAATCTTTGTTCTACCTGTTAACCTGTCATATGAAGAAAGATTGTCAAAGCTTATATTACATTCTCTAGAAAAGCAAAGAATTAGGAGTGATATATGGTAGAGGTGCACAATGGGATGAATGGACATAACAAAGGGGACATTAATGGGGTATTAAAAGTAGCAACACAAGACAGAACTCGAAACAAAGTGTAAAAATTGGAAAAATTTAGATTTAGGAAAGAACTGTATGAGTAAATACACTGGGTTTGTACCTTAAGGTTCATGTATGCAATATTACAGAGTTCCAGTTAACTCCCATGCATGCAATTAATTTATGTTATGTTTATGTTTTTTATGTTAAAATGTTTTTGTTGATTTGTTTGTATATTTTCATAAGTAAAGCATGCTTACCGTCTAATCCAAGTTTTATGATAACTTTACAATGTTTAAAACATAAAGTTCAATATATATTCTGGTTTTCACACAGGAATTATACGTTAATATAACATCATAATAACGTAATGATGTCGTGTAAATAACGTTATACTGACGTCATATAAATGTTATATTTATGTTATAAGAACGTAAATTGGATAGCTTTACAGAAAGTAAACAAAAAAAACTAAATGTTGACTGAAAATTATTTATTCTTAAATATAAAGCATGAAAACATTATAATACCATAGCATTTACTATTATTTTTAAATTTTTACATAAATCTTAAAAAACTGTGTCATAAGAATATATGTTTTTAGTTATATCCTTTGGTTTTAAGAATGTCAGATATACGTATTTATGTCAAAAGTTACAGTATTACCTTTGTGGAACCATTTAAAAACGTCCACAAACGTTCTGTGTTTGCTGGGTATGAAGACTCACATGTTAGTGCATTCAGGTGACAAGCCTCACGACTGTCCAGAGTGTGGGAAAGGATTCAGTCGTCCTGGACAAATGAAGAGGCACAAGATGATACATGCAGATAATAGGCTAAACACTTTGAGTGTGAAAGATAATTAAGAGAATGTTGAAGGATAATGAGGCACATAATGGTATATTAACTTACCTTTAATCTAACAGTGTGCTATCACAATGTCAGTTGGATGTTCTTCAGAGGTAATTATATTTCGTTTGAGAAATACACTTCACAATGAAAGGTAAAGATCTGAAGATATTTTATTATATTGTTCTTTTATGAAACTTAAATGACCAAGCAAGAACTAGAGAAGCTGTCGCTAGGAAAGCTCAAAATTACTTATAAGTATAGAAATATCTCTTTAATTTAGCAAAGGTAAAACAAGGATTTAAATGTTTTTCTTCATAGTTATGTAAATAATGTGCTTCCTTTTTTTGTTTTCTGTGGAAATTTATTTAAAATGTAATATACTCTGTAGCTAAGCTATGGACATTTTTGTTGTAATTTTTTTTTTTTTTATTTAGCATTGGAGTTGGTGAAGAAGACAATCTGAGACGTACTTAAGGTGAGACCATTTGATTGGTAAGGAAATGTATATTAATCAAGGAATTTTCTCATCAGATTCATATGCAAACTGATGTCCATTTTTCATTTTTTGTTTAGGCCTATTTATGAGTTCTATTCTTTATTATAAATATTTCACCGAAGAGTATATTGAAGGCTGATTGGCATTTATAGCTGTCAGTCAAGTTAATATGAAATTTAAATTTAAATTACTCTAGAAATTTATCACTCTAAATTTACCAGAAATTTATTACTCTAGCCTAACTTTATCAGTTATACTGTACTGTAATTGTCTGGGAATAATATTTTACCCGATTTACCAGAGGGCCACTAACCCGAGTGGCCTCGATGAGAACAGGAAGTCGTCGGCTTGTTGAAGGTTCCCTCCTAACCATTTGCCTTCATGATTTTTTCCAGGTATATTTTGAAATTCTAAACAGTTTTGGCAGTTATGGCTTTGGTGGATAGGCAGTTCCATTGATGAATAACCCTGTTGGTGAAAATGCCTGATTCAAAGTTATATTAGTCTGATTGGCAATTATATTAGCCTGACTCAGTTTATATAAAAAAATAATATCAAAGAGATATTTATTTATGTTGTGGTGCTTGTGGGTTCTATTACATCTATCAATAGAGAGTTTCAGATCAGGGTTAGCATTTAGGAACAAGGTTTTGTATTGTAAATAGCACAAGAGAATGTGTAGAGCGAGTGTATATGTAGCATGTTCAGGGATTTAAACAGAGAGGCTATGTGTTTTTTGAAGACAGTTTTATTGCTCTGATAGCAGATTTCCCTTGGGTGATGATTGGCTTGAGGTAATTTGCAGTGGATGAATGAACCCCATGCATTGATACTGTATGTTGAGATACCAACCCTAATTTACAAATAAAGCCTGTAGATTTTTAGCTCCAGCCATTGCATTGCTCTACAACAAATTATTTGAACTCTAAACCTTTCCTGATATTTTGAGAAAAAAAAACAAGAGTAACCCTAGTCCATAAAAGCAGCAATCTCACTGAAGTCAACAATTATAGACCAATATCAATTCTGCCGATTTTGTCTAAAATATTTTAAAGACTTAATTTACATGCAGCCTTACTCCTGTTTATATTAAGTTCTTGCCATAATGGCTTCAGGCCCAAAAAAGGACCAATCATGCCTGGTTAGTTTGATTAATTTCATATATGCAGCTCTTGGAAAAAATGAGTACCTTATTCATTTATTTGTTGACCTACATAAGACTTTTTGACACTGTAAACACAAAAACTTTCTTAAATTGCAACATTACGGAGTAAGAGGTCACTCCCTCCAATACCTATAATCTTACCTCAGTGACAGACTCCAGTATGTCTCTGTGAATGATTCCAATTTTCCCACTCTACCCATTAACACTGATGTCTCACCGAGCAGTAATCTTCACCCTCTCGTCTTTTTCATCTCTCCCTCCCTTTCCAGCTCGTTGCCATCGTGAGGGGGCTTGGATGGCGGATGCTAGAGTGTGATGCTCCATGGGACAGTGTCCTCTATCTTTTCGAAGCCTTATGCTCCTGCTGCCTTCTTCACTAATTGTTCTGAATGCTTTTTCCTACTAAGTTTAATTTCTCCTTCCCAATTCTCCTTTTTAATTGCTATTTCCCAGCGACTTTTTGCTATTCTTGATCATTCTTTTAGATGTCGTCTTCTGTTTTGACACTGGGTGTTAGGTGAGGCACAGTCTCTCGCCCATAAAACTGTGGTACCCGAAATTGTTGAGCAAAGGGACACTTTTATTGTCACTCTTTTCCTTTGTTGCTGAGCCCAATCTTGATGGACTGATGGTTCTTAAAGTGGTGATTGCAGGGCATATATCCACGATGCACCCTTAGGGGGGGGGGCACATCCTATCGGGTGTCCTATCCTCTAATTGTGGCGTCATGGTGGGTATGGGGGCTTGTTTGTTGATGAAATGATTACCTGTTCATTTACATGCTGTTATCTGACACTTATTTTTAACTTCTCAAATGTGGGGTGGGAGACCAGGGCCCCGAGTCGGACTGTGATGGAAAGCCGGGCTCTGTAGCCCCCTGCTACTTTGGTCCCAGACCAAGCAGCTTCGGACTTTCCCTGCTTGATACCTGCTTGATGGTGTTTTGGGAGTTCTTCTAGTCCCCGAGGCCAGGCTTGACTTGTGAGAGCTTGGTCTACCAGGTCCCGACTATCCCTTTCTGCTCCCCTTCTACGTCTGTGGCAGGGTTGAGCCCCAACCCCCCAGTGATGACCATCACATGGAGTGGCTTCATCTCTCATTGTAACAACTGCGCCTTTTACCCCCCTCTTACTGAGGGTGCTCGGTGTCGTCCTCTCTGCAGTCACACTTGCACAATTCCTTCCGGTTCTAATACCTTCCAAGCTTTGTTTGGTCCTGCTACATGGACTAAGTATTTTAATCTCGGTCATGTTAATTCTACTCGTCCTGATGATTTATTCATCCATAAACACCTAGTTGATACCTGGTTGATGGGGTTCTGGGGGTTATTCTACTCCCCAAGCCCGGCCCGAGGCCAGGTTTGACTTGTGAGAGTTTGGTCCACTAGGCTGTTGCTTGCAGCAGCCCGCAGGCCCACATACCCATCGCAGCCCGGTTGGTCCGGCACTCGTTGGAGGAAACTATCTAGTTTCCTCTTGAAGATGTCCACGGTTGTTCCGGCAATATTTCTTATGCTCGCTGGGAGGATGTTGAACAACCATGGACCTCTGATATTTATATAGTTCTCTCTAATTGTGCCTATGGCACCCCTACTCTTCACTGGTTGTATAGTACTCTGCATTTTCTACCATATTGTTCACACCAGTATGTTGTTATTTTACTGTGCAGATTTGGGACCTGGCCCTCCAGTATTTTCCCACTTGTATATTATTTGATATTTCTCCCATCGTCTTTCTAGTGAGTACATTCGGAGAGCTTTGAGACGATCCCAATAATTTAGATGCTTTATCTCGTTCATGTATCCCGTATATGTTTTCTGTACTCCCTCTATTTCAGCAATCTCTCCTGCTCTAAATGGGGAAGTGAGTACTGAGCAGTACTCAAGATGGGACAGCACAAGTGATTTGAAGAGTACAACCATTGTGATGGGATCCCTGGATTTGAAAGTTCTCGTAATCTATCCTATCATTTTCCTGGCTGCCGCAATATTTGCTTGGTTATGCTCCCTAAAATTTAGGTCATCAGACATCATTATTCCCAAATCCTTTATATGTTTCTTTCCTACTATGGGCAAATTAGATTGTGTTTTGTACCCTGTATTAAGTTTAAGGTTCTCAATCTTACTGTATCTTAGTACCTGGAATTTATCGCTGTTAAACATCACGTTATTTTCTGTAGCCCAGTCGAAAACTTTATTAATATCTGCTTGTAGTTTTTCAATATCTTCAGCAGAGGTAATTTTCATGCTGATTTTTGTGTCATCTGCAAAGGATGATACAAAGCTGTGCCTTGTATTTGAGTCTATATCTGATATGAGAATAAGGAAAAGCAATGGTGCAAGGACTGTACCTGCAGCTTTTAACTGCTCTTGGACTCGATTTTATATGGTTAACTGTTACTCTCTCTGGTCTATTCGACAGAAAACTGAGTATCCAGCGTCCTACTTTACCAGTTATTCCCATTGACCTCCTTTTGTGTGCTATCACTTCATGGTCACATTTATCGAATGCCTTTGCGAATCTGTGTATACTACATCTGAACTCTGTTTTTCTTTTAATGCCTCGGTGATTTTGTCGTAATGGTCAAGTATCTGTGAGAGGCATGATCTTCCTGCTCTAAATCCATGTTGGCCTGGATTGTGGAGGTCATTGGTCTCCATGAAACTAGTGACCTGACTCCTGATCACTCTCTTAAATACAGTAATTTTATTATGTGGGACGTAAGTGCAACTGGTCTATAATTCTTTGCCAATGGTTTGCTACCTCCCTTGTGTGGAGGGGCTATGTCTGATGCTTTAAGCGCATCTGGTATCTCCCCCGTGTCCAAGCTCTTTCTCCACACTATACTGAGTGCCTGTGCTACTGGCACTTTGAATTTCATTATAAATATTGAATTCCATGAGTCTGAACCCGGGGCTGAGTGCATGGGCATATTGTCAATTTCTCTTTCAAAACCTGCCACGCTCGTGTTGATATCAATTATATTTACAGGGGTTTGTATATCACGCGTAAAGAAGTTGTCTGGATCTTCCACTTTCATGCTGTGTATCGGGGTGCTAAACATGTCCTCATATTGCTTTTTTAGGATTTCACTAATTTCTTTGTCATCCTCAGTGTATGAACCTTCACTAGTACGAATAGGTCCAATACTGGCAGCGGTTTTTGCTTTTGATTTAGCATATGTGAAGAAATATTTTGGGTATTTCTTTATTTTTTGAATTGCTTTCTGTTTTAGTTGCCTTTCGTCAAGTTGATATGAATGCTTCAGTCTGTTCGATTTCTTCAATCTCCCTGTTTAAATTATTCCTTCTTTGTATGGAAAGTCGTGTCTGCTTCAGCACTTCTGTTAACTTTTTTCTTCTTCTGTAATGTCGTCTGCGTTCTCTTTCTACGTTGGACCTTGTGTAGGATTTTTATTACTTAAACATTTTCCCATTGAATGTTGTAAGTTCCTTGTTTATTTTCTCAGAGTCTATCCTTTTATTATTAAAATTTAATTTATTGAATAGCCCTTCTCGCTTGTTGTTTCTCTTGGGCCTACTACCGTTATTAATGTTAGTTTCCACTTCAATGAGCTTGTGGTCCGAGTACGTAGTGTCCGAGACAGTAATGTCTCTGATTAGCTCATCACTGTTCGTGAATATGAGGTCCAGCGTGTTCTCATTCCTAGTCGGTTCTGTAATCTGCTGACTGAGCGAGAATTTGTCACAGAATCTCAGTAGTTCTCTGACCTGTGATTGGTTATTTCCAGGTTGATTTCATGCTATAGTATTACTGTTTACTATTCTCCATTGTAAACTGGGTAGATTGAAGTCTCCAAGGAAGATAATATCTGGTACTGGGTTTGCTAGGTTATCAAGGCTATTTTCTATTTTGTGGATCTGCTCAGTGAATTCCTGAACTGTTGCATCTGGCGGTTTGTATATTAGAATAATAATTAATTTATATTCTCTACCTTGATTCCAAGTACCTCTACCACCTCATTGGTCAAGTTCAGGAGCTCTGTGCATTCCAGCTCCTCTTTAATATACAGACCTACTCCCCTACTTGACCTAATTACTCTTACTTTAGTTGATTTGGTGGATACCTTTGTCACTTTTAACCCCACCCATACTGGTACACGTGTTGTTGCAGCTCCTTCTCGGGAAGCAGCTGTCCACTTAGCCTCGTTGTCCTGCATTGGGGAGACACTGATTCGAATATCAAAAAATGCCTGGTTAAATAAATGCCAGGATTGGCACAGTTACTCTTCCATACCATGTAGCAACTGGTGATAAGGAACTTAAAGACTACCATAATAAACATGTCCTTGAGGCCCAAGGCCATTCTATCCTCCTTATTAATATGTTACTCGCCCTCCCTCGTGGTCGTCATGGCCAGTCTCTTTGTGTAATGAAAATCACTTTTGATAGGTCCTTTCCGTCTTCCGTAACTCTTGGTGCCAGATGCTGTATTCAGGAGTACATCTGCTCTTCTCGCCTCTTCCCTCTGTGGTGTCACCTTGTCATGGTGAGGGGCTCACGTACACCACCCTGGGACTAGTGAGGGTTGCCTTTGCCCCCTCTCCTGTCCCCTCTTTGTGTGTTGTACATGCAGATAGGCACCACGTAGGGGGCTTGTGAGGCATCGGACTGCCCGCTGGAGGGGTAGCCCTGAGTGGTTGGCTGGGTGTCCAGGCTGGGGCAATAGGGGGAGTGGGGTCTTTGCACCAGTGTGGGAGAATGAACTATGCAGTAGGACTCCTTGTTAAAAAGGGGGGGGAGGCACCGCTGGGGACGATGCACCCTTCCTGCACTGGCCCGCGCTCGGCCTCCCTGGCTGCCCTGGTGGTGGTATCCCTTGGATCCAGGCCCCAAACTTTTAGAAAGACTGCTGCTTGGATAATGAAACGACTTCCCTTTCCCAGGCTCATGGGGGGTGGGTGACCAGGCCCCTGAGTCGGACTGTGCTGGAAGACTGGGCTCTGTAGCCCCCGCTACATTGGGCCCAGACTGGACTACTCCCTCGCTCCCCTTCCTCTTCTGTGGTTGGGTTGAGCCCCAAGCCCCCTGTGGTGACTACCTCGTCCCCTAGTACGACTCCATCTCTCATTGTGACTACTGCACCTTATGACCCCCCTCTCTCTCTCTAGGGGGTTCTCACCACCGTCCCCGCCATGGCTGCTCTCGCATGCTTCCTTCCCATACCAATTCATACCATGCCTTGTTTGATCTTGCTACGTGGACTAAGTACTTTGACCTCCATCATTTAGATTCTACTCCTGACAATTTCTCCCTCCATAGGGACCTTGTTGATTGAGTAGATGCCTCTGTTACTTTTAACCCCACCCATCTCGGTACGCATGTTGTTGCTGCTTCTTCTTGGGATGCAGCTGTCCACTTGGCGACTTTGTCCTACATTGAGGTGACCCCCCTGTTCGGGTCTCCAAGAATGCTCAGTTAAGTGCCAGTGTTGGCACTGTTCTCCTCCCACACCATGTTACAACCGGTATTAGGAACCTCAAGGACTGCCACGAGGATATTAAACATGTCCTCGAGGCTCAAGACCATTCTGTTCTCCAGGTTTACACGTTCACGACCCCCTCGTGGCCGTCGCCGTCTGTCCCTTCGGCTTGTGAAAATTACCTTTGATGGTTGGACACTTTCGCCCTGTTATTCTTGCTGGTGCCAGATGCTCCATTCAGGAGTACATACCCTCTTCTCGGCTTTGTAATAAATGCTGGAAGTTCGGACATGGTGCCCTCAAATGCTCCAGTATTCTCTCTCTGTCTGCCCTATGTGTGGGAACGAAGGTCACTTTAAGTCGGAGTGCACTTCTCCCCAGGCTTTCTGCCTCAATAACGGTGATGCCCACCCTACCTTCTATCGCGCGTGTATCCATTACAAACATGAGGCAGCTGTCCTCAACTTGAAGCACTGGGAACATTTGTCTTTTCCTGAGGCGAGGCGCCAAGTTCACCATCCCCCTCCTTCCCCTTTCGCTGGGGTTTCTTACGCTCACATGTTGCACTCTTCCTCTCCTCGTCCTTCCCACCTTCCTCAGTCTCACAACAGTTTCCAGGCCTTAGACCCAGATACGCCCACCGCCTGCTCCCCTGTTCCTTTACATTCTGACCTGAAGGGTCCCCCTCCTGGTTCTCTGTCAGGGGTTCCCCTTCTTTCTACCCAGTCTGTCATGTCTCCTGTGTCTTCTTTCTCAACTCCCTTTGATCCTCCTTCCCATCCTTCTCCTCCGTCTCTTAGCTCTCCACGCCGCCTGTCTGTGCAGGCTGATGTCCATCCTTCTCCTAGTGATCATCGTGTTGTTTGCTCTCATTCTTCTTCTGTTGAGACGTTTGAGTCTGTTGCCCAGTACGTTGCTGCTGGAACACCTGTCTCTGAGTTAGAAGCGAAAACCTGGCTTATCTCCTTCCTCCTCCCCGGCTGGTAAGAAAGCTTCACTTTCATCCTCGCCCCCTACCTCTGACTATCACTCCACCTCTCCCATTTCGGTGGTCGAGCCCCTTGTTCCTGCTTTGGAGGTTTCTTTGGCCCCTGCTACCCTCTCGGTTCCTGCCCTTGCTGAGGTGTGCTTCCTGGTTTCTGCCCCTCCTGCTGTCCTTGAAAGTCCCTCTCGGTTGCCTCCTCCTCTGGACCCTGCTCATCTGCCTGTGGTCTGTCCTCCCACTCCCTTCCCTCCATCTTTACTCAGTTTACCCATGCCCACTATCCCTGACTTCGCTGACCCTGATCCTGATCCTGCACTTCTTTGACATGCTGTGTTCCTTTTTAACCTTTTTTCTTCATTGTTCTCTGTTCCTGTCCCTTCTCTTTTTGTCGATGTCTATTCTTCAATGGAATATTCATGGATATTACGCCAATTTTCACGAATTCCAACTTTTGATTTCACAGTTTTTGCTCCTTTGTGTCCGTCTCTAGGAGCCGATGCTTGGTGCTCATCCTGGTCGCTTCCGTGATTATTCCTTTCTCTCCCCCTGACCCCCCCCCTCCTTCAGATTTTGCTGGGGCCAATAACTTTTTTGCTTTTGATTCGTTCTGATGTTCCCTTCATCCCCTTACTTTTTCCATCACCTCTCCAATGTTCTGTTGCCCGTGTATTTGTGCGTAAATGGTACACAGTTTGTTCCATTTATCTCCCCCCAAATGTGCCGCTTTCTCTTCCCGATCTTAAACACCTAGTGGACTCCTTGCCAGAGTCTGTGCTCCTGCTGGGTGATTTCAGTTGTCGACATACCCTCTGGGGTGATGTTCTGACAAACAGACTGGATCGCCTTCTCGAACAGTTCCTCCTCTCTTCTTCCCTGTCTCTTCTGAATTCTGATGAGCCCACTCATTTGGACTCTTGGACTGCACCCTTTCCTGTCTTGATTTTTTTCTTTGCTTGTCGTCTCTTTACTTGAATTTCACATTTCGGTTTCTTGATGACTTCCATGGCAGTGACCATTTCCCCATCCTTGTTACCTTTTTCTTTTCACCCTCCCCTCTCCTTCCCTAGGTGGCAGTTTGCCGAGGCTGACTGGCATCAATTTACCCTCTGTGCTACTCTCCGACCTCTCCATTTTGCTTCTCCCTCGTGCCCTCCTCCTTTTTCATGACACCGTCTTCAATGCTGCCCTCCACTCTATTCCTCGCTCTACCTCTCAGGAAACATGGAAGTGCGTTCCCTGGTGGAATGTGGACTGTGCTTGGGCTGTCTGCTATAAGCGTGCAGCCTGGAAGAGACACCGCCGCCGACAGATGGCTGATTCTTGTCTTTTCTTTCGGAAGGCGAGTTCAGTGATCCGTAGGACCATCTGTACAGGTAAACGTGAGTGTTGGAGGTCTTATGTTTCCACCATTACGTCCGAAAATACTCTGCCGTAGATCTGGAGGGGTATCCGCAAGATAGTGGGTAAGTTTGCTTCTGATGTCTCGCCGGTCCTCCACCTCCGTGATACTCTTGTGGTGGACCCGTTGCACGTTGCGACCAAACTGGGTTCCCACTTTTCGTCTGGTAGCTCTGGTTCTCATCTTCCTCAATCTTTCCTTCTTTGTAAGTCTGTTCTTGAATCTCGTCCTTTAGATTTCTGCACTCATTTCAGCATTCCCTATAATGATCCCTTCTCTCTCTCTGAACTTAAGTCTGCCCGGTCCCTCTGTGGTTCAATGGCAGTGGGTTCCGATGGCATTCATTATGAGATGCTTCGCCATCTCCCTCTGTGCATGTCTCGATATTTACTGAGTCTGTATAATCGGGTCTGAGAGTCATCTTCAGTACCTGAGGACTGGCTCGATGCTGTTGTCCTCCCCGTCCTCCCTGTTATGTTTCCAGGGTCTCTCGGGACATTCCCTAAGGACTTCCACCCTATTGCCCTCATGAGTTGTCTGCAAACTCTTTTGAACGTATGGTTAATGTTTGTCTGATGTGGTTTTTAGAACACTCACCACCTCTCCCCTTCTGAATTTGGTTTTCACAAGTGCCGCAGCACAACAGATGTCCTGGCAAACTTGGAGGTCTATATTTGTACTGCTTTTGCTGCGAAGACCTCTGTTGTTGCCGTCTTCTTTGACCTGGAAAAGGCTTACGACACCACCTGGAGATATCATATTCTGTCACAACTTCATTCATCTTGCCTTCGTGGTAATCTCCCTCTCTTCCTCCAAAGCTTTATCTCTCGTTTCTTTCGAGTTAGGCTTAGTGCCACTCTCTCTGCCCCTTTTAGGCAATATGAGGGTGTACCCCAAGGTAGTGTTCTGAGCACTACTCTTTTTCTAGTTGCCCTCAATGGTCTTTTTTCCTCCCTTCTGGCGTTTTCTTCGCTCTCTATGTCGACGATCTTGCCCTTTGCTGTTGGGATGATGATTCGCCTCTCCTTCAACGGTGGCTTCAACTTGTGATTGATGCCATGTCATCTTGGGCCACTTTTCATGGCTTCAAGTTCTCTATGTCTAAGACTTGTGCTATGACTTTTGCTCAGAAGCATGTCGTTCTTTGTCCCTCTTTCGCTTTATGGTCATCCCCTTGTGTTCAGGGAGTCCACTAAGCTTTTGGGGTTAATCTTTGACACTCGTTTGTCTTGGTCGCCTCATATCTCTTACCTCCAAGTTGAATGCTCCAAGACCCTTACCATCCTTAAGGTTTTGTCCCATACTTCTTGGGGAGCTGATAGCCGCACACTCCTCTCTTTACATTCGTCTCTCGTCCTGTCTAAACTCGATTATGGTTGCCCTGCTTACTCGTCTCCAACTCTTCGTCGTCGTGATGCTTTGCACCGTACTGGGTTGCACCTCAGCTCTGATGCCTTTCGTTCGACTCCCGCCCTCAGCTTGTATGTTGATACTGCCTTCCTATCTTTCCAGGATCGCCGTGATCGCTACTGTCTTTGATATCTTGCGCGGTCCTTGCAACATCCTTCCTCTCGCCTCTTGTCATGCTTTGACTTTTACCCCTCCTGTAGTTCCTCTTCTTCATCACCACCTCCCTCTTTTTCGTCTTTTCTTTATTTAGATTTCACGTGGTGGATTCTTCGTGACCTCCATAACAGTGACCATTTCCCCATCCTTGTCACCTTTTTCTCTTTTCACCCTTCTCTCTCCTTCCCTAGGTGGCAGTTTGCCAAGGCTGACTGGAATCTATTCACTCTACATGCTACTCTTTCTGACCTCTCCTATCTGCCTCACCGTCGAGCCCTACTCCTTTTTCATCACACCATATTAGACGCTGCCGTCCACTCTATTCCTTGCTCTACCTCCAGGGGCATGCGGAAGTGCGTTCCCAGGTGGAATGCTGGGTGTTTCGACTGTCCTCTGTAAGAGTGCAGCCTGGAAGAAAGACAGATGCAGACAGACGGCTGTTTTCTTTTGTTTTATAAGGTGACTGCGGTCCGTACGGTTAAACTTGAGAGTGGGAAATCTTTAGTCTCCACCATTACGTCTGATATTCCTCTGCCCCAGATCTGGAAGAAAACCCATAAGATTGCGGGTAAGTTTGTTCCAGATGTCTCATCAGTCCTTCACTTCCATGATTCTATTGTGGCGGATCCTGTGTCAGTCGCCACCGAGCTGTGTTCCCCATTTTCGACTGGTGGCTCCAGTTCTAGTCTTCCTTCATCTTTCCTTATTCGTAAGCACCTTCATGAATCTTGTCCTATAGATTTTCGCATGCATCTCCAGCTTCTCTATAATGATCTCTCTCTCCGAACACCAGTCTGCCCTGACTCTCTGCGGTTCTATGGCAGCGGGCTCAGAAAGCGAAACATCTCCTAATGAATGTCACCTCTCTCAATGCATGGTTTCAGTATATACTGAATCTGTTTAACCTTATCTGGCAGTCATCATTTGTCCCTGAGAACTGACTTCAGGTGGTGGTTTTTCCTATTCAAAAACCAGGGTCTCTAGGGATAGCTGCTAAGGACATCTGCCCCATTGCCCTCACGAGTTGCGTCTACAAACTCTTTGAACGTATGTTCAATGTCCTTATGATGTTGTTCGTAGAACACTATCGCCACCACCTACCTTCTCAATTTGGCTTTTACAAGTGTCATGACTGATGTCTTAGTGAACATGGTCTATATATGTACTGCTTTTGCTGCAAAGACCTCTGTTGTTGCTGTCCTTTTTTTTACCTGGAAAAGGCATATGACACCACCTGGAGATACCATATTTTGTCCCAACTCCATTCGTGGTAATCTCTTCCTCTTCCTACGAAGCTTCCGCTCTAATCGTTCCTTTAGTGATGGTTTGTACCATTCTGCCTCTTTACGGCAATATGAAGGTGTACCTCACAGTAGTGTTCTGAGCACTTACTAATTTTCCTGGTTGCCCTCAGTGGTCTTCTTTACTCCCTTCCCTCTGGAATCTCATCAGCTCTCTATGTTGACAATCTTACCCATTGTTGTCAAGGTGATGACTTGCCTTTCCTTCAACGGCGACTTCAACTTGCGATTGATGCCGTGTCATCCTGGGACACCAATCATGGCATCAAGTTCTCTACAACTAAAACTTTTGCGATGACTTTTACTCGGAAGTAGGTCGTTCTTCATCCCCCTTTGTCGCTTTATGGTAATCCCCTTTTGTGCAAAGATTTTGCTAAACTTATGGAGTTAATCTTTGAAACTCGTTTGTTTTGGTCTCCCCATATCTCTAACCTCTTGAGTTGGATGCTCTAAGGTCCTTAATTTACTTAAGGTAAGTTATACTTCCTTGGGAGCTGATACGAGCACGCTCCACCTTCGTGCTGTCTAAACTCAAGTATGGTTGTCTTGCTTACTCGTCTGCCTCTCCTTCTACTTTATGCTGTCTTGATGCTCTGTACCATAATGGGTTATACTTCAGCTCTGGTGCCTTGCGTTTGACTCCTACCCTAAGCCGGTATGATGAAACAGGCATACTGTATCTACAGGATCGCCATGATCGCTACTGTCTTTGCTACGTTGCACAGTCCTTACAACACCCTCCTCACTCTCGCTTATGTCGTACTTTTCCTTGCACACTTTTCTTCACACTTCCGCTCCATTTCCGTCTTCACAGATGGGGTCAAAGTCTGCAGATGGTGTAGCCTACTCTGTTGTTTTTCCTGACCACACCTATGTGTCGCCTGCATCCAGAGACTAGCATCTCCACAGCAGAACTTTGTGCTATTTTGTATGCTCTTTGTCAACAGCTTTCTTGTTATCAACTTTCCTTTATTGTTGTAGTTGATTCTCACAGTGCCCTCATGGCTCTGCAGCCCTTTAATCCAGTTCATTCGGTTGTAGTCGAAATTCAACATTGGCTGTTTATCTCCAATAGGTTTAAGACAGTGGAATTTTGCCGGTTTCCCAGCCATATTTGTGTGTCCTTAAATGAGCGTGCGGACTCTGTTACTAAGGAGGCTATCTGCACTTGCCCCATCTCCCTTAAAGGTGTTCCTTATTCTGACTTCTACCCAGTTATTCATTCCTCCATCCTTACCCATTGGCAGGATTGTTGGTCTTCTGTTACTCGTGACAAACTGCATACTCTTGAAGGTAGTGTGTCCCCATGGCCCTCCTCCCATCACCATAAGTGGTGGTGAGAAATGGCTCTGATGAGATTACGTATTAGCCATAAATGTTTAATTCATAGGCACTTAATGGAGCGCCGCCCTGCTCTTTATTTTCCAAACTGCATTGTCCCTCTTACTGTCGTGCATATCCTTGTTGAATGTCCTGACTTCCAGGAGGCGTGTGTGTGTCTTGTTTCCTGACTGTCCCTCGTGGTCACTTGTTCCTCGATAGAATCCTTGATGAATCAGATACCTTTGATATTGTCTGCCTTATGCACTTTTGTTTTCGAATTGGCATCCTTAGTGATATTTACAATTTTTTTATATCCCACACAGTTGATGGTGCTTCGTAGCCTTCCGGGCTTGGTGCCCTCTTTTGATAATTACTTGCGTACTCTTTCTCATCTACATTAATGACATTCCGAATACCTCTCAATACCTCAAGCCAGTTTTATTGGCTGTTTACACAACCCTCATTTTCTCCAAACCTAAGAATTGGCAATATCCAGATTGGTAATAAAGTAGATGGTAAATTCCATGATGTTCTCATTGATAAAAAGCTGAATTTCCAGTGTCACATACAAATTATAGCGAAAAAATATTTTAAAATCACCTGGCATTCTTTTCTAAATCAGATATTGTGTACGTCACCCTCTACCTTGGTTAAGCTTTATTGGCCTCTCGTCTTTCCTTATCACAATTTTGGTATCATTGCCTGGGGTTCTCCCTAAATTATCTATGATCTCTAATTACTCAAGACAAATCATCAATTAGAACAATAACAAACTGAAGCCACAGACAGCATTCTGCCCTCCCCCCTTCTTAAATCTAAATCATTGAATATTTTAGATATTAAGTCTAAGTCAATTCACACCCTGTCAAGTGCACTATATATATATATGTATATATATATATATATATATATATATATATATATATATATATATATATATATATATATATATATATATATATATATATATATATATATATATATATATATATATATATATATATATATATATATTAATATAATATGAAACACTGAATTGCAATGCTAAACCTGTTCTTAAATACATGGTAGGGGGCTGTAGCAGAATCTTTGAAATCCACACTAGAAACAAATATTTATTTGATATTCCAAGAGTGCGACTTAGCCAAAGTGGAAATATTCCACAAATCAAGAGTCCCAAAATGTAAAATGTTCTTCCCAATAACATCAAAGACTGTCCCTCTCTCAACCAGTTTAAGAGAGAAACTAAGTACTACCTAATAAATGCCATGTAACCTACCTTACCTACTGATTGTCAACCTATGTCTTGCAATTATTAAACAATAATGAATAATGACTGAACTTGTAATACTGCTATATGCCAAGTAAACAAAAAAAGTTACCATGTTTATTTAGTTAAAATTACCATCGGCTGTTCTGTTGCAGTTTTGCTGTTCCGTTCAACATGTAATTATTGTCATTCTTTTTATTTTTTCTACTTTTGTTTAACTTTTGCTTTTCATCTCAATTATTTTTAGCAATTAATTTTAAGTGTTTATCCACAGCATGCCTGAAACACTGTGCATATTAGTGGCTTTAGGCATAGTATATTCTTGCTTTATCTAGAAATCCAACATTGTGCTTGTAACCCATTTTCTATGTACGTTTCTCGACAAAACATTATCATCTTTAGCATTATCATTATGTTAAACAAGAATAACTTATGGAATAGTATAGTGAAAGGATAGAAGAGTGGGGAATATAATATGTGATTTTTGAGAATATACCAACAGTTTGAGACTTTGCCTGTGTACTGTATGTGAGTGTTCAAATTTAGTCTCTTGTTTATGTATAGGTCAAGGAACTTTTTCATCTTTTTAATGGTAATGTTGACATTATCTATTTGAAGGGGAATTTCATTTGATAATTTACTTCCAAATACAATGTAATAGGTCTTCTCTATATTTGGTTTGTTGGTTGACATCCAACCACATCCAGTTTGTTTCAATTTGTTGTTTACAATATTACTTATTGTGTGATGCATTGGAGTTTGAATAGATGAAGGCAGTATCGCCAGCAAATAGTATTGGTTTAAGGATGTTAGAGACATTTGGTAAATCATTGATGTATATAAGCAATAGGAGAGGTTCTAAGATGCTGCCCTGTGGCACTCCTACGGTTACAGTAGAGATGTGGGGGGGGGGGGTTATGTCATTAATGGCTACATATTGGTGTCTATCATTAAGATATGATAGAATATAGTTATCAGGAAGGCCTCAGATTCTGTAATGATTAAGTTTAAGTAAAAGGTAGGTATGGCTTACAGAATCAAAGCCTGACTGTCAATTATATTAACCTGAATCTGGCAGTTATATTATCCTAAGACTGGCAATTATAAAACTCATATATATATATATATATATATATATATATATATATATAGAATTGCTTGCTACTTATATATATATATATATAATTGCCAGATTCATTTATACATATATCGAATTGCTAGATCCATATAAATATAAAACTGCCTGATTCTAGATAATGAAATTAACATATTTATGCTATATATATATATATATATATATATATATATATATATATATATATATATATATATATATATATATATATAGCATAAATATATATATATATATATATATATATATATATATGCAATTTGACGATCACAAAACACTGATCATTTTATGCGGAAAATCCACAGAGAAATATGAAATGAGGTGAACGTTTCGGCTTGTTAAAGCCTTTGTCAACACCAGACTGACTATGTTGATGATATTTAGTGCTTATGGCCGTGCAACAAAGACCAGATAGTTTTTCTTAATGAACTCAATTCTTTGGTACCTTCAATAAAATTCACTTGTGAGACTGAGGAGAATGGTACTCTTCCGTTTTTGGACATTATGATTCATAGAGTCACTAGAAAGTTCAAATTTAATGTGTATAGGAAACCTACCAACGTGGGGTCGTATGTTCATTTTTATTCGAACATCATAGTAAAGTTAAACAGGCAGTATTTTCAGGAATGTTTCTACGAGCTTTGAGGGTATGCAGCCTTGAGTTTTTTGATGAAGAGATTGCTAAAATATATGAAATTGGGAAGAGTTTACAATATCCTAAGAGGTTTTTGGATTTCTCGTTTGTACAAGCCAAGCGTACGTTTTATAATCACGTCCCTAAGGCGAAACCAAAAATTATTAACTCAGTGGTGGTACCTTATGCGAGTGGACTTGAAAAATTGTCTTTGATTTTTAAGAAACTTAATATAAATTTGGCGTTCACTAATAGTACAATCAAATCCAATTTAATAAAAAACTCCCCTGATACAGCAGGTTGTGTGTATTAGATTCCCTGCAATGATTGTGATTCTGTGTACCTTGGACAAACAGGAAAGTCCTTACAATTGCGGTTGTCACAACATGCTTATAGTATTAGAACTGCCCAAACGTCTAATGCATTGTATCTACATACGAGTTTAGGCGATCACAATATTAACTGGAATGGGGCAAAAAGCATTACCAATTGTGGGGATTTCGTGGAACGGAATTTGATTGAGTCTGCTCTAATCAGTCAGTGTCCAAATCTTCTTAATGTTAGTACTGGAATGTACAAACTTGATCCATTTTTAAGTTATAATATTGCACAACAGTTTAAGAAACAACTCTGATATAGAGACTTACAATGTCTCATTATAATTGTATATTCATATATTGTGTGTTCATGAGGCTTTTCTTTAATCTTTCATCCTTATTCTCAGACCGCTTAATCCTCTTTGACCATTCTAAGCTAAGCTATACCTGTTTTTGGTTATTTACACCTGACCAACCCTAGGGATGGGTTGGTCAGGTGTCGGCCTATATATCCTCCCCCTTCTCCCTTCTCCTTAGTCAGTCTGGTGTTGACAAAGGCTTTAACAAGCCGAAACGTTCACCTCATTTCATATTTCTCTGTGGATTTTCCGCATATATATATATATATATATATATATATATATATATATATATATATATATATATATATATATATATATATATATATATATATATATTAGTATATTTTGGTAGCAGTCTTTCCTGTAGACATATATTATTAAATATGACCGAAAAAGTAAGATTAATAATTCTAACACGAATTTTCTCAATCTTTCGTACATTACGCTTCACTGTTGGAGGTAAATCAAAAATCACTTCTCCAAAATTCATTTTTATTTCTAGTCTGACGCGACACGGGCGCGTTTCGTAAAACTTATTACATTTTCAAAGACTTCACAAATACACAACTGATTAGAACGTATCTCTGATTTTATATCTACATTTGAGTGAGGTGGGAAGGGTGATGTGGCATTAACACAAGACAGAACAGGAGGGGATATTAATAGGGTATTAAAAGTATCAACACAAGACAGAACAGAAACAATGGGTATTGAATAGAAGTGTTTGTAGAAAGCCTATTGGTCCATATTTCTTGATGCTTCTATATTGGAGCGGAGTCTTGAGGTGAATAGAATTCTACCCACCTCAAGACTCCGCTCCAATATAGAAGCATCAAGAAATATGGACCAATAGGCTTTCTACAAACACTTCTATTCAATACCCATTGTTTCTGTTCTGTCTTGTGTTGATACTTTTAATACCCTATTAATATCCCCTCCTGTTCTGTCTTGTGTTAATGCCACATCACCCTTCCCACCTCACTCAAATGTAGATATAAAATCAGAGATACGTTCTAATCAGTTGTGTATTTGTGAAGTCTTTGAAAATGTAATAAGTTTTACGAAACGCGCCCGTGTCGCGTCAGACTAGAAATAAAAATGAATTTTGGAGAAGTGATTTTTGATTTACCTCCAACAGTGAAGCGTAATGTACGAAAGATTGAGAAAATTCGTGTTAGAATTATTAATCTTACTTTTTCGGTCATATTTAATAATATATATATATATATATATATATATATATATATATATATATATATATATATATATATATATATATAACTGAAAACTCACACCCCAGAAGTGACTCGAACCCATACTCCCAGAAGCAACGCAACTGGTATGTACAAGACGCCTTAATCCACTTGACCATCACGACCGGACAAAATGAGGTGATAGCCGAGGCTATATGAACCACCCCACCGCCGGCACTCGGATAGTTATCTTGGGCATAGCATTTTACCAAATCACCTCATTCTTTGGGGCACACGTGAGGAACACAAATGCGAACAAGCCTGAATGGTCCCAAGGACATATGCAACTGAAAACTCACACCCCAGAAGTGACTCGAACCCATACTCCCAGAAGCAACGCAACTGGTATGTACAAGACGCCTTAATCGCCGGGTGTGAGTTTTCAGTTGCATATGTCCTGGGGACCATTCAGGCTTGTTCGCATTTGTGTTCCTCACGTGTGCCCCAAAGAATGAGGTGATTTGGTAAAATGCTATGCCCAAGATAACTATCCGAGTGCCGGCGGTGGGGTGGTTCATATAGCCTCGGCTATCACCTCATTTTGTCCGGTCGTGATGGTCAAGTGGATTAAGGCGTCTTGTACATACCAGTTGCGTTGCTTCTGGGAGTATGGGTTCGAGTCACTTCTGGGGTGTGAGTTTTCAGTTGCATATGTCCTGGGGACCATTCAGGCTTGTTCGCATATATATATATATATATATATATATATATATATATATATATATATATATATATATATATATATATATATATATAACGTATAGTATATATATATATTAGTATATTCTGCTTCAGTATATATATATATATATATATATATATATATATATATATATATATATATATATATATATATATATATATATATATATATATATACTGTATATATATACTGTATATATATATACAGTACTGTATATGAATCTGGCAATAATATTAGCCTGATTCTGATATTTGTATTATCTTATATCTGGTATTTTATAAACCAAAACTTTGCATATATATGAGTGACTCCAGAATTTGTATTATAATGCGGAGTATTTCATCGAAGGCTTAATTACTAATATTTATTTCATTTGTTTACAAATGCCTTAATCTGACAATTTAATAATATATAAGGATGTCTGCTTTTAAATTAGTGATTTAAAAAATTTGATGTAAAGTCCTTAGTTTGAATATTGTTTAATTGATAAGTATATTTATGATCATTATTGGCCTGTATTATGAGGTGTAGGAGTAACCTATATGGTTTTGATTGGTCGTTTAATTTCTTGTCTTGATGGATGTGAATGATGTTTAATTATTATTTATTTAGGCTCTATTATTAGTTCAGATTATTTATAGATAGAATAATGTGCAACAGATGGCTCTTAAAACCTGTTAATTATTATATTATTATTACTTGACAATTGTCTCAACATTCCAATTTACTGTCCTCTTACTATAAGTGTTGTTTTAATTAGCACATAAATGATCTTCACGTAATATGGTTTATTTACCCCCATGACAATGCTTCAGTATTTGTAAAGTTATAATTCCCGGTTATTAAGGTAATTAGAGAAATAACAAACCCTGAATATATGAACGTTAAAAGCATTTTGGTATGTGCAAAATATTCTTGTCTTGCAAGAACACTGGCTTACATCTTATGAATATCAGAACCACTTCAAATTTATTGATAGTTCTTTTTCCACTGCCAGTATTGACATGTCTATTGACTGGTCAGGTCCTGGAAGATCCTATGGTGCTGCTGCTATCCTGGGCATAACAATATGCAATGTAAAGTTGAGGTTGTCAATATTGTATCAGGGCTCACTCCTGCTATACTTGTGTCCTATAGTTATCTGGAGATGATTTCGGGGCTTATCGTCCACACGGTCCGGTCCTCGACCAGGCCTCCTTTTTGTTACACAATCCCAAGGAAGCAGCCTGTAGCAGCTGTCTATCTCTCAGGTACATATTTACTGCTAGGTGAACAGACTCATCAGGATGAAAGAAACTCTGCCCATTTGTTTTCGTCTCCACCAAGGATCGAACCCGGAACCTCAGGACTACGAATCCGATGTGCTGTCCACTCAGATGTCAGGCCCCTTTGCTCAGGGGCCTGAAAGGTGCTCAGCAGTATTTGATTATGTGTGTGTGTATATGCATGGTTTCCACAAGCAATATCAACTGTGCAGATGAGTATGGAAATATATGATCAGAAATATATCAGTTGAGTAATTTGTATTATAATGCTGAACTCATGGGTGGTAGGTGATTTTTAACACTGATTTTACCCGCTAAGATGTATACTTAAATTTGTTTAATGAATTCATGGATGCTGAAAATTGACATAATCCTGCTATTAATGATTTATTTACTATTACTATAGCTTTATGTCATGAGATAGGAATGGAAGGTCTCATATTGATCATTTTTTTATTGATGATATAACTGGTCACACCTTTAAGTATAAGGCTGTCAGTGATGACAACCTGTCCTGGTATCATCCTGCCATGGCCACCTCCAATATACCTCACTCACAAGTTGCTGCTGCCAAAGATAACATAAACCTCCCTAGAACACACCTAAACGTAGGAAGGCCACTCTTGCTGACCTGGATAAGTTTAAATGCCTGCTTAACCAATACTCAAATCACAAGTGATGCAATTGCTTGCAATATTATTCAGTGCAATTTGCATCAGAATAATCTCAAGGACTTTTTCACATCTGTCGTTTCAGTGCAAGACAGGGCAGGGGAAGAGAGTATTTATCTTATAAGCAATTAAAGAAGTAGTATGCCTGGTTGGAATAATCATGTTAGGGAATTTCAAAATAGATCTACCTTTTGGCATAACCTACAGAAAGATGCAGGGTGTCCCAGATCTTTGGGAAAACCCTATGGAAAGTTGCAGGGTGCTCCAGACCATTTGGCATAACCTATGGAAAGATGCAGAGTGCCCCAGACCTTTTGGAAAACCCTACGGAAAGTTGCAGGAGTGCCCAAGACCTTTTGGCATAACCTATGGAAAGAAGCAGAGGGAGCCCCATTCCTTTTCCGGCAGACAGCCGACGCTGTTGAGTGCACACTACCCACGCTCCTCAGTCTACGCTGTATTTCAGCCCTTAAACTACCGCCAGATGATGTAGACCGCCACCCACAGGCAGCTAAGTACATGGAGTCCAAGCATGTCATAGCACAATCAAAGTAACCAACCCAAATCGACTCATTCTGACGCAAACTAAATTCAAAACAATACTCTACGGCTGTGAGTACCAGTGCTGCTGGCCGTCTCTGCCCACCACCGCGCTGCCTGTCGCAAGTTTCCACCACAACATATACTCCAGTCATCCTCGACCTATCATGTCTCCCAGGAACAAGACTGTGCAGGTAAATAAGAGCAACAAAGCCATCCCGACAAATACTGATACAAATATATCGTGTTTCTCCCTCTGCAACCCGTTCTCGCAAATTTAATAAGTCAATATTGACTTATTAAATATGTGCATAGGTGACATACTTAACATAATAGATACCCTAAAAAAGATTCATAGAAAACACCGACCTTACCTAACCTACTTAGTATGTTAAGATAAGCATTTTATTGCTTCGTAATTACAATTATTGCCTAACCTATAATAGGTATAGGTTAAGTAATAATTGTAATTACAAAGCAGTAAGATGCTTATCTTAAGATACTAACAAGGTTAGGTAAGGTCGGTGTTTTCTATGAATCTTTTTAAGGGTATCTATTATGTTTAGTATATCACCTATGCACGTAGTTAATAAGTCAATATTGACTTTACGAATTTGCGAGAACGGGTTGCCCTCTGGAAGTTCTGGGGCCTGTGGCGGCGGTGCTGCTCTCCCCTCCACCCCATTGAGCCAGGGAGGGTTGTCCTCCCAAGCCTCTCCTATTACAATACAATACAATACAATACAATACAATACAATTTTATTTAGGTAAGGTACATACATACAATAAATATTTACAAGGATTGTTTAACTTATAGGTATAGCTAGTACATACAATGCCTAAAGCCACTATTACGCAAAGCCACTCTTTACCACTCTTACATTACTTACTATTACTTACAAAGCCAAATTACCACTCTTACATCACTGTTTACGAGATTCAAGCGTACTTCTGGTCCCTCACCGGATTTCCCGAACTGGGCTGATAATCAGTGGTTCAAAAAGTTGTGCTCAGTCCTTGAGGCTCAAAATACGATCATCTTGAGTCTTCAATCCGAAAATCAAGCAAACTGCTCGAACCTCCATCAACAACAAGAAGAAATAACCCTCCTCCACGAGGATAATAGAAACTTACGGGCTAGCCGAGATCAACTCCAGCATGACTTGAATGATCTCCGTGAGGAAAACATTCGTCTGAAATCTGATGAAGCCGTAAAAAAACAAGAGGAAGCTCTCAGCAAAATGACTGCATGTATCAATACTTTATCTGTCCAACGTTCCGTCACCCAGGATGAACAAGATCAGCAAAAGCTGCTTGACTCTGTAGTTGTGTCGTCCCAAGATATTCCAGTGGAAAGCGAAGGTGAAAAGTGTATTGAAATTGTTCAGGATCTCTTAAAAAAAGAATTGCAGGTCTCTCTAAACAAAACAGACATTATTGCTGCCTACAGAGTAGGCAAAAAGAACCCATCAAGACAAAACCAGCGGAAAATTCGCCTGAAATTGGCCTCCCAGTCCACGAAATCGCATCTGTCCGGACAGCTGCATCCCAACGAAAGGGTATCTACATCAACGAGTGCTTGACTAGAAAAAGACAGCAACTCCTCTACCGCCTGCGTCAAATCCGTCATCAAAACCCAGATGCGATTCATCAGTGCTTCGTTAGAGATGGCATGATTAAAGTCAGAAAGACATCAGTAGGTAAAATGTTTACAATTGCTAATGAGGATAACCTCAACACTTTCCCCAACCAATGTGGTCTGTCTCACCTTATTATCACTCCCAATGAGTCAACATAATTAACCCCCTTGTCACCTAGTGCGGGCTACGTATCCTAATGTCTCTTTGTTTCACTTTTTAAATTGATTTTTAATTTACTTTTTACTATTCATTTATTGGACTTAATTAACTGAGTGCTTTAATATTTATTTAGGTCTTATTAATTATACGATCATAACTAAACTACTTGTAGTTAATAATCTTTAACTTAAATTTGCCTATGTTTATTATTCAACTTTTTCTTGGATTTCATTTACTACCTAGGTTGCCTAGCCTCGCCATACTCCCTTACTCCATTGTACCCCTGGCTTTGCCTGTGTCTAGCCCCTTTGTAAGCTACCTCATTTTTTCTTTTTTTGTTCATTTTGTGTTTGTTTTGTATAGTCTTGTTTATATATTTTTCCCCCTTTTATATCAAAATTCTATTTAGTAATTTGCCATTCTTGCCTTGTTTTCCTGCAACCAGTCTTTTCATGCAGACAATTATAGACCCAGAACTTAGCCTCTTATCCACTATCTATGACAATCATCACTTTAATGATCAAAATTGCAGATATTTTACAGCACATGATGTAAACAATGTATTAACACATAATCACAATATCTCTGTAATCAACTTGAGCGTTAGATCCCTAGGTAAACACTTCGATGATGTTAGTGCTTTGATTGTAACTATTGACAACAAATTCTCTTTTATTATACTTACTGAAACATAGTTGAAAGAGGATACCACTCAACTCTTTAACATGCCTAACTACTCGGCAATTCACAACTGTCGTCAAATTCGGAGAGGTGGTGGTACTGCTCTTTACTACCACCAAGAACTAACATGCTTAAAAGTAATTAGAACTAGAGACTGCTGTGGGGAGTACATCTTCGCCAGTTTCAGAGTCAAGGGTGCCGAGTCTGTCCCGTCTGTGGATGCAGTCTATAGCATTCCAAACACTGATGTGTCCGAATTCAACTCAAACCTTAGAAATCTAATACTAGAAAACAGACTGAACAAAAACCATCTTGGGGTTCTTGGGGTGCTTGGGGTTCTACTACCCAAAATCATTTACGTCCTCTAATTACTCAACACAAAGCTGCTATTAGGACAATATCCAACTCTGGTCCCAGACATCACTCGGTACCCCTACTCAAATCTCTGAATATGTTAGACATTAAGTCACTGCACATTCTCTCATGTGTATTATACATATATAAAAAGCTAAACTGTAATGCCAATCCTGACCTCAAAAGCTTCATTGCAGGTTGTAACAGAACCCATGAGCACCACACCAGAAATAAATACAGTTTTGATATTCCTAGAGTACGACTTAATCAAACTAGAAATTCTCTACAAATCAAGGGACCCAGAATGTGGAATAACCTTCCCAACCATGTTAAAGACTGTACCTCTCTCAACCAGTTTAAGATAAAAACGAAGCACTACCTAATAAATTCCCTGTAACTTACCTTACCCCTCTATTGTCAACCCATGTCTGTTTTTTTTTTAATCAACGTTGTTTGTCGACCTATTGTATTTGTGCTGATTGTTCAGCCATGTTCCCCCTTTTTGTATCTTTATTTGTATTTGTTCTAAACACATTTTATTCTTTATACTTAATTAGTATTTAGTTTTAGATATTAATGTTTTTCCTGCCCGAAACGCTTTGCGTAATAGTGGCTTTAGGCATTGTATGTACTAGCTCTATCTATAAATCGACCAATTTATGTAAAATCACTTGTATGTATGTACCTTACCTGAATAAACATATTTATTTATTTATTTATTTATTATTTATATATTTATTTACAGGCACACTCTCCCATGGTACATCACCACCATGTGTCTTACAGGCACACTCTCCCATGGTACATCACCACCATGTGTCTTACAGGCACACTCTCCCATGGTACATCACCACCATGTGTCTTACAGGCACACACTCCCATGGTACATCACCACCATGTGTCTTACAGGCACGCTCTCCCATGGTACATCACCACCATGTGTCTTACAGGCACACTCTCCCATGGTACATCACCACCATCTATCTTACAGGCAAACTCTCCCATGGTACATCACCACCATGTATCTTACAGGCAAACTCTCCCATGGTAAATCACCACCAAGTGTCTTACAGGCACACTCTCCCATGGTACATCATCACCAGGTGTTATACAGGCACACTCTCCCATGGCACAACACCACCATGTATCTTACAGGCCCACTCACCCATGGTAAATCACCACCAAGTGTCTTACAGGCACACTCTCCCATGGTACATCACCACCATGTGTCTTACAGGCACACTCTCCCATGGTACATCACCATAATGTGTCTTACAGGCACACTCACCCATGGTACATCACCACCATGTATCTTACAGGCCCACTCACCCATGGTAAATCACCACCAAGTGTCTTACAGGCACACTCTCCCATGGTACATCACCACCATGTGTCTTACAGGCACACTCTCCCATGGTACATCACCACCATGTGTCTTACAGGCACACTCTCCCATGGTACATCACCACCATGTGTCTTACAGGCACACTCTCCCATGGTACATCACCACAATGTATCTTACAGGCACACTCTCCCATGGTACATCACTACCATGTGTCTTACAGGCACACACTCCCATGGTACATCACCACCATGTGTCTTACAGGCACACTCTCCCATGGTACATCACCACCATGTGTCTTACAGGCACACTCTCCCAGGGTACATCACCACCATGTGTCTTACAGGCACACTCTCCCATGGTACATCACCACCATGTGTCTTACAGGCACACTCTCCCATGGTACATCACCACCATGTGTCTTACAGGCACACTCTCCCATGGTACATCACCACCATGTGTCTTACAGGCACACTCTCCCATGGTACATCACCACCATGTGTCTTACAGGCACACTCTCCCATGGTACATCACCACCATGTGTCTTACAGGCACACTCTCCCATGGTAAATCACCACCATGTGTCTTACAGGCACACTCTCCCATGGTACATCACCACCTTGTGTCTTACAGGCACACTCTCCCATGGTACATCACCACCATGTGTCTTACAGGCACACTCTCCCATGGTACATCACCACCATGTGTCTTACAGGCACACTCTCCCATGGTACATCACCACCATGTGTCTAACAGGCACACTCTCCCAGGGTACATCACCACCATGTGTCTTACAGGCACACTCTCCCATGGTACATCACCACCATGTGTCTTACAGGCACACTCTCCCATGGTACATCACCACCATGTGTCTAACAGGCACACTCTCCCATGGTATATCACCACCATGTGTCTTACAGGCACACTCTCCCATGGTACATTACCACCTTGTGTCTTACAGGCACACTCTCCCATGGTACATCACCACCATGTGTCTTACAGGCACACTCTCCCATGGTACATCACCACCATGTGTCTAACAGGCACACTCTCCCATGGTATATCACCACCATGTGTCTTACAGGCACACTCTCCCATGGTACATCACCACCATGTGTCTAACAGGCACACTCTCCCATGGTACATTACCACCTTGTGTCTTACAGGCACACTCTCCCATGGTACATAACCACTATGTATCTTATAGGCACACTCTCCCATGGTACATCACTCCTATGGTACACCACTCCTCCACTCATCACTCCATCACAGCTACGAGGAAAGGCTAAAGGAACTGAACCTCACATCCCTGAAAAACAGAAGAGTAAGGGGAGACATGATAACCACCTACAAAATTCTCAGGGGAATTGACAGGGTGGACAAAGACAAACTCTTCAGCACGGATGGGACACGAACAAGGGGATACAGGTGGAAATTTAGTACCCAGATGAGTCACAGAGACGTTAGAAAGAATTTTTTCAGTGTCAGAGTAGTTAATAAATGGAATGCACTAGGAAGTGATGTAGTGGAGGCTGACTCCATACACAGTTTCAAATGTAGATATGATAGAGCCCAGTAGGCTCAGGAATCTGTACACCAGTTGATTGACAGTTGAGAGGCGGGAGCAAAGAGCCAGAGCTCAACCCCCGCAAGCACAATTAGGTGAGAACAATTAGGTGAGTACCTTTTGCCTTGCTCTAACCTTCCTCTAAGATTTCCATCTCCTCGCCTCTCTCTTGCCTTACTTAATGCCTTTGCCTCCCTCGTCTCATCACAAACGACTTGATAATGGTCCAGGACGGATCAAAACGTCGTCGTCTCTTCAATTTCTAGAGTGTGGTTTGCGTAACAGTAATAAATGTTCCTAATCCTTGGGTGCCCGCGTACCACAAAGATACCTAACATGAGAATGGAACTTAATATTCCAAGCGTGTTGCTGAAATTAACTGTTAAATTGGCATAAACATGCTTAGGCTAGCTCACCCTTACCCTTGCACAGAAGCCCTCCAGAATTTCTTTATTGAAGGTCAACATTGTTCCAAATGGATAACTAAAACTGGAACTGAACTCAGAATGTATCAGATTTATCATTTGTACCATGAGAGACAACAACGGCACTTTCCTGCACCGTGGGAGATTAGACCCTTTCCAGTTTTATTCCCTCCCTTTCCTCCCAAGAAACAAATTAGAGATCAGCCCAAGCTTCGTCTTGAGGCAAAGCCCAACACCTTAAGCCATATTGATGCTCTGTCCATAGAATATTCTCTCTCTCAAATCATATACACTGATGGTTCCCTACACCGCACCACGGGTGCAGCTGGAAGTGCAGTTGTCCTGATAATGGGCAATAGCTTAGATTTTAAGTGGTGAGTCCGTATAAACAACTGGGCCTCTAGCCTTCAGACCGAACTATTTGCCTTGATCCTTGCACTGAAATGTGCACAAGTCTCCAGATTTGATACATTAATTGTAAGTGACTCTTTATCATCCTTAATTGCTCACAACTATTTAAGACAAATGTAACATGTTCGTGTCTGAAGCTTGACACAAATACAACAAAATTTATAATGATGGTAACGGAGTCCATTTCATGTTGGACTCCTAATGAATGACAGAGCTAATTAGCTAACCAAAGAATCTGCCTTTAAAGGAGAAATTCAGTAAACCTTGAAATGGTCAATAAGCAGTCTGAGAGCAATAGAACACCAAAAGTTTCAACAAGATCTTGTAGATCTGAGGAAAAGTGAAATTGACACCAGTAATTCCATATATCATCATACGATCATGCAAGAGGAGCCACACATCTATGGATCATCCAATAAAATCAGCAGACTTCTAGATGTTACTACTGCTCGGCTTAGACTCGGTTACAAGTATCTCTGGGAATTCTCATTATCTGCTGATGTAGACCTGACCAAACGTAAATTGTGTCAACAAAATTATATCGCACACCCTCCGTCACTATGTGATGGAGTGCGAAAAGATACATGAAAGTAGAGGCAATTCTATAACAAATGTTCCAGAGATGTGTAAATATTTAAATCAAAATTATCTGCTACCAGAAATCTTAGTCAAATATCCCCAGTTAGCTAACTGTAGGTAGTAACTAAGTGATTGTAACCTACCCACCGTTGCCCACTGGATGGGGGGGGGCGGTGTGCAGGATAAACATATCAATTGTGACACTAGCTCTCCACATATGTCAGTTGCTTAATTTAATTTAGAAACTGTACTTGTGGTCGGTCTCGAGTACATTGTTTATGTGACGATGTGCATTTAGTTTTGTAACTAGTTCATCAAGATTGTAACTTGCTTAGCCGAATGAATTGTGGGGTTCAGTCCCTGAGCCCATTATATGCCTCTGGAACCCTTTCCATTGCCTCCCATAAGATGGGTATGGGGTGCATAATGAATGAACTAAACTAAACATCAGCATGGAATCAGTTAAGGCAGATAATGCACTACGACTTTATAAGTGTTATGATTAAATAAAAATGATAAAACTTAAAAAAAAACACGGGTACGCTGCCTGTAATTTTATTGATAATCAACAAACGTGTAACACAGTTCCATTTAGAAGGTCCCCATCCCGTAATTGAAAACTAGGATTTCATAACTAAAGGGGCCATGTTAACCGAAAATCCGATGAAAAATGGAATATTTACGAAAAATACTACAACGTTCTGGCAACACTGTGGTCCAAACCGTTTAATGATATCTTGAAAATTAACGTAATTAGAGTCAAATTTCCCGCTGCAACTTTCGTGAATCTGGTCCTCGCGCGCGGGGTATTGTATCTTACGTTGTAGAAGTCTTATTTTTCGTAATAGCGTTGAAAATAACATGTTATGCATAAAATGAATATAAACTCATTCATTGGCAATAGTATCGTGAGAGAGAGAGTTGTGGTACTGGCTCACGACCTCAGTGACTGTCTCTCTTGGAGAGAGGATATATCGCTGACGCGCTCTCACACTTTCTCCCAGAACTCATGCTATTATTGTTATTTGTACTGCAATATGACTTACCAAACGAACAAGAGACAAGCATTGAAAGCTAGATGCATGCGAGCTCTCCATAGAAGGTACTAGTTGGCCGCAATGCGTAAATCACGCATGACCGCGAGTACAGTAACTTGTCGCGCGCGCTACGCAACTCCAACTTTTACAACTAGATCTCGTTTCACAGCCTTTATTTATTATTCAATTTACATGAAACTTGCACATTATATGTAGAGTTTACACCTCTATAAACGCATGTCATTATTCTTATCTACGTAGATTTATTGATTTTATAAATAATGATACACTTCATTTTGTTGCATACGTTTTTGGGAAACTTTTATAAATCTGTATTATTGCACTAAATACATCTGGGATAAAGATGTGACATGCAAATCTTTATTATATAGTAAGGTCATAGCTGAGTGTCGTATAAATGATTTTGGTTCACAATTGTAGGCTGTGAAATCAATTGAACATGGTTGAAAAATTCTTTTTTTTTTTTTTTTTTTTCTCCGTCTCTATTTAGGCTGAGATGCTGAAACTTGGCCTAGGTGCAGCACCTTTCACATGCATCAGGATAATAAATTATGAATACCCTACAACAATTTTTTATATCCTGGTGATATGGCCCCTAAAGGAGTGCTGGTGTGGAGGAGAGAATATACCATTAGTTGAAAACAGAGGGTAATGCTGAAAGAAGATAAATCAGCAGCGAACAGTTGCAAGTATTAAAAAACGCAAGTAGTGTACTCCCGCGAGATCATTTGGGGTCATTCAGATTGTGATATATATCATCAAACTGATAGAAGAAAGTCTTAAGTATCCTTACTTGCAGATTATGCACATTTGCTGAGATTTTCGAACGAAAACGTTTGAGGGAGAGTACAAGGAGATCTATATGCGCTCAAGCGGTGGTCGGACAGATGGTTACTTTCCTTTAACACTGACAAATGCAATGCACTAAACTTAGGTGAGACGAAGAGAAGGCACCAGGAATAGTATAGGCTAGATAGCTATTTCATGATTCTGTTAACACAACAAGGTGAAGACTGCTAGGATGGTACCCGCGCACATGGACAGATAATTTACATCAAAGTTGTGAGAAACGTTTATTTTTTTTTTTTTTTGATATATACAAGAGTTGTTACATTCTTGTACAGCCACTAGTACGCGTAGCGTTTCGGGCAAGTCCTTAATCCTATGGTCCCTGGAATACGATCCCCTGCCGCGAAGAATCGTTTTTTCATCCAAGTACACATTTTACTGTTGCGTTAAACAGAGGCTACAGTTAAGGAATTGCGCCCAGTAAATCCTCCCCGGCCAGGATACGAACCCATGACATAGCGCTCGCGGAACGCCAGGCGAGTGTCTTACCACTACACCACGGAGACTGATATGTGACCAAAAGACTATTATCTAGGCAACGCAGTGTCCCGGACTTACTAATGTTCCACAGTCACATCCATATAGATTTGATCTCCAATTTTATCTACAGATCTTCTAAATAAAAAATTATTATTTGCAGGTTTCTTTCCAACTTAATACTCACATCTTAATAATAAAGAAAAGTATAAAAAACATTTATTATGTGAGCTGTAAAAGAAGAAGCTATGTCTATGTGTGGAACTCTGGACTGTGAGGCCGCGGAGGACGCTCCCACAGCTGGGCTACGAGGCCGCGGAGGACGCTCCCACAGCTGGGTTACGAGGCCGCGGAGGACGCTCCCACAGCTGGGCTACAAGGCCGCGGAGGACGCTCCCACAGCTGGGCTACGAGGCCGCGGAGGACGCTCCCACAGCTGGGCTACAAGGCCGCGGAGGACGCTCCCACAGCTGGGCTACGAGGCCGCGGAGGACGCTCCCACAGCTGGGCTACGAGGCCCCGGAGGACGCTCCCACAGCTGGGCTACGAGGCCGCGGAGGACGCTCCCACAGCTGGACTACGAGGCCCCGGAGGACGCTCCCACAGCTGGGTTACGAGGCCGCGGAGGACGCTCCCACAGCTGGGCTACGAGGCCGCGGAGGACGCTCCCACAGCTGGGTTACGAGGCCGCGGAGGACGCTCCCACAGCTGGGCTACAAGGCCGCGGAGGACGCTCCCACAGCTGGGCTACGAGGCCGCGGAGGACGCTCCCACAGCTGGGCTACGAGGCCACGGAGGACGCTCCCACAGCTGGGCTACGAGGCCGCGGAGGACGCTCCCACAGCTGGGCTACGAGGCCCCGGAGGACGCTCCCACAGCTGGGCTACGAGGCCGCGGAGGACGCTCCCACAGCTGGGCTACGAGGCCGCGGAGGACGCTCCCACAGCTGGACTACGAGGCCGCGGAGGACGCTCCCACAGCTGGGCTACGAGGCCGCGGAGGACGCTCCCACAGCTGGGCTACGAGGCCGCGGAGGACGCTCCCACAGCTGGGCTACGAGGCCGCGGAGGACGCTCCCACAGCTGGGCTACGAGGCCACGGAGGACGCTCCCACAGCTGGGCTACGAGGCCACGGAGGACGCTCCCACAGCTGGGCTACGAGGCCGCGGAGGACGCTCCCACAGCTGGGCTACGAGGCCGCGGAGGACGCTCCCACAGCTGGGCTACGAGGCCGTGGAGGACGCTCCCACAGCTGGGCTACGAGGCCGCGGAGGACGCTCCCACAGCTGGACTGTGAGGCCGCGGAGGACGCTCCCACAGCTGGGCTACGAGGCCGTGGAGGACGCTCCCACAGCTGGACTACGAGGCCGCGGAGGACGCTCCCACAGTTGGGCTACGAGGCCGTGGAGGACGCTCCCACAGCTGGACTACGAGGCCGCGGAGGACGCTCCCACAGCTGGACTACGAGGCCGCGGAGGACGCTCCCACAGCTGGGCTACGAGGCCGCGGAGGACGCTCCCACAGCTGGGCTACGAGGCCGCGGAGGACGCTCCCACAGCTGGACTACGAGGCCGCGGAGGACGCTCCCACAGCTGGGCTACGAGGCCGCGGAGGACGCTCCCACAGCTGGGCTACGAGGCCGTGGAGGACGCTCCCACAGCTGGACTGTGAGGCCGCGGAGGACGCTCCCACAGCTGGGCTACGAGGCCGCGGAGGACGCTCCCACAGCTGGGCTACGAGGCCGCGGAGGACGCTCCCACAGCTGGGCTACGGGGCCGCGGAGGATGCTCCCACAGCTGGGCTACGAGGCCGCGGAGGACGCTCCCACAGCTGGACTACGAGGCCGCGGAGGACGCTCCCACAGCTGGGCTACGAGGCCACGGAGGACGCTCCCACAGCTGGACTACGAGGCCGCGGAGGACGCTCCCACAGCTGGGCTACGAGGCCGTGGAGGACGCTCCCACAGCTGGGCTACGAGGCCGCGGAGGACGCTCCCACAGCTGGACTGTGAGGCCGCGGAGGACGCTCCCACAGCTGGACTGCGAGGCCGCGGAGGACGCTCCCACAGCTGGGCTACGAGGCCGCGGAGGACGCTCCCACAGCTGGGCTACGAGGCCGCGGAGGACGCTCCCACAGCTGGGCTACGAGGCCACGGTGGACGCTCCCACAGCTGGGCTACGAGGCCGCGGAGGACGCTCCCACAGCTGGGCTACGAGGCCGCGGAGGACGCTCCCACAGCTGGGCTACGAGGCCGTGGAGGACGCTCCCACAGCTGGACTGTGAGGCCGCGGAGGACGCTCCCACAGCTGGGCTACGAGGCCGCGGAGGACGCTCCCACAGCTGGGCTACGAGGCCGCGGAGGACGCTCCCACAGCTGGGCTACGGGGCCGCGGAGGATGCTCCCACAGCTGGGCTACGAGGCCGCGGAGGACGCTCCCACAGCTGGACTACGAGGCCGCGGAGGACGCTCCCACAGCTGGGCTACGAGGCCACGGAGGACGCTCCCACAGCTGGACTACGAGGCCGCGGAGGACGCTCCCACAGCTGGGCTACGAGGCCGTGGAGGACGCTCCCACAGCTGGGCTACGAGGCCGCGGAGGACGCTCCCACAGCTGGACTGTGAGGCCGCGGGGGATGCTCCCCCAGCTGGACTGCGAGGCCGCGGAGGACGCTCCCACAGCTGGGCTACGAGGCCGCGGAGGACGCTCCCACAGCTGGGCTACGAGGCCGCGGAGGACGCTCCCACAGCTGGGCTACGAGGCCACGGTGGACGCTCCCACAGCTGGGCTACGAGGCCGCGGAGGACGCTCCCACAGCTGGGCTACGAGGCCGCGGAGGACGCTCCCACAGCTGGGCTACGAGGCCGCGGAGGACGCTCCCACAGCTGGACTGTGAGGCCGCGGAGGACGCTCCCACAGCTGGACTGTGAGGCCGCGGAGGACGCTCCCACAGCTGGGCTACGAGGCCGCGGAGGACGCTCCCACAGCTGGGCTACGAGGCCGCGGAGGACGCTCCCACAGCTGGACTACGAGGCCGCGGAGGACGCTCCCACAGCTGGGCTACGAGGCCGCGGAGGACGCTCCCACAGCTGGGCTACGAGGCCGCGGAGGACGCTCCCACAGCTGGACTACGAGGCCGCGGAGGACGCTCCCACAGCTGGGCTACGAGGCCGCGGAGGACGCTCCCACAGCTGGGCTACGAGGCCGCGGAGGACGCTCCCACAGCTGGACTACGTGGCCGCGGAGGACGCTCCCACAGCTGGGCTACGAGGCCACGGAGGACGCTCCCACAGCTGGACTACGAGGCCGCGGAGGACGCTCCCACAGCTGGGCTACGAGGCCGCGGAGGACGCTCCCACAGCTGGGCTACGAGGCCGCGGAGGACGCTCCCACAGCTGGACTACGAGGCCGCGGAGGACGCTCCCACAGCTGGGCTACGAGGCCGCGGAGGACGCTCCCACAGCTGGACTACGAGGCCGCGGAGGACGCTCCCACAGCTGGGCTACGAGGCCGCGGAGGACGCTCCCACAGCTGGGCTACGAGGCCGCGGAGGACGCTCCCACAGCTGGACTACGTGGCCGCGGAGGACGCTCCCACAGCAGGGCTACGAGGCCACGGAGGACGCTCCCACAGCTGGACTACGAGGCCGCGGAGGACGCTCCCACAGCTGGGCTACGAGGCCGTGGAGGACGCTCCCACAGCTGGGCTACGAGGCCGCGGAGGACGCTCCCACAGCTGGACTGTGAGGCCGCGGAGGACGCTCCCACAGCTGGACTGCGAGGCCGCGGAGGACGTTCCCACAGCTGGGCTACGAGGCCGCGGAGGACGCTCCCACAGCTGGACTACGAGGCCACGGAGGACGCTCCCACAGCTGGGCTACGAGGCCGCGGAGGACGCTCCCACAGCTGGGCTACGAGGGCGCGGAGGACGCTCCCACAGCTGGGCTACGAGGCCGCAGAGGACGCTCCCACAGCTGGACTACGAGGCCGCGGAGGACGCTCCCACAGCTGGGCTACGAGGCCGCGGAGGACGCTCCCACAGCTGGACTACGAGGCCGCGGAGGACGCTCCCACAGCTGGGCTACGAGGCCGCGGAGGACGCTCCCACAGCTGGGCTACGAGGCCGCGGAGGACGCTCCCACAGCTGGGCTACGAGGCCGCGGAGGACGCTCCCACAGCTGGGCTACGAGGCCGCGGAGGACGCTCCCACAGCTGGACTGTGAGGCCGCGGAGGAGGCTCCCACAGCTGGGCTACGAGGCCGCGGAGGACGCTCCCACAGCTGGGCTACGAGGCCGCGGAGGAGGCTCCCACAGCTGGGCTACGAGGCCGTGGAGGACGCTCCCACAGCTGGGCTACGAGGCCGCGGAGGACGCTCCCACAGCTGGGCTACGAGGCCGCGGAGGACGCTCCCACAGCTGGGCTACGAGGCCGCGGAGGACGCTCCCACAGCTGGGCTACGAGGCCGCGGAGGACGCTCCCACAGCTGGGCTACGAGGCCGCGGAGGACGCTCCCACAGCTGGGCTACGAGGCCGCGGAGGACGCTCCCACAGCTGGGCTACGAGGCCGCGGAGGACGCTCCCACAGCTGGGCTACGAGGCCGTGGAGGACGCTCCCACAGCTGGGCTACGAGGCCGTGGAGGACGCTCCCACAGCTGGGCTACGACGGCTTCTGATAACTCTTTCATAAACACAGATCTTATCTTGCATAAACACAAGAATCTAATAAGCAAAATGAAATCTAGTGTGTTGCTTGTTTTGTGTGGGTTAGTGAGTTACAAATAAATATTAAGTAAACTGTATATGAATAATATTTGTTGAATTATTACTGTTCATGAACTTTGAAAAGTGCTTCAATAAGTGAAAGTAACGTAAATGATGTCTATATATGTATGGTCCAGGCATAATTAGCACACACACAAACACAGTTACTCAGACATTCCTGTAAGCATGCAAGTGCTGATTTGATGTGTACTTCATTAGAACGTTACAAATTAAATCCGATTTTAAATGAAGTTGAGGTTAAACGACACAGATGAAGTTGTAAAACACATTGTATCTAACTTTACTATAACATTCAGACTATAAGCACTCATCCACTGCCTTACTGTAACCAACATAAGAATCATAAACACTCACCCACCACGTTACTGTAAGCAACATGTGAGTCATAAACACTCACCCACCACGTTACTGTAAACAACATGTGAGTCATAAACACTCACCCACCACGTTACTGTAAGTAACATGTGAGTCATAAACACTCACCCACCACGTTACTGTAAGTAACATGTGAGTCATAAACACTCACCCACCACGTTACTGTAAGTAACACGTGAGTCATAAACACTCACCCACCACGTTACTGTATGTTACGGCCCTACTGGGACGCAACCGGGTTCTTTTCTGATGGTATTAGTTTTTTTTTTGGGTATCCGGCCCCAAGTTAGTAGATGCTTTCAAGGGGTGAGCTCTGTAACGCAAGTAAAATCAATGGGGGAGGTACAAAAAATACACAAGTATACTTAATTATATATATATTCCTTTCCCACCACCATATGTAAATTAAGTCACAAAAGGGAATTATTACTACACAGTATTTACATCTTCGTCTTCCTCTGAAGACACTGGATACTTGGCGATGCTCACTCTGGGTAGCCTTTCCTGGTTTCCTCTTCCGTGGCCCAGAACCCACAATGAATCTACCCTGGCCACAGGCCAGCCAAATTACAATCCCACTGGGTGCCTCGTCGTGATGGCCTACAACCACAATCCAGTCTGTAGCTGGCAGGTAATAGTCAGCCTCGCTGTTAGGCCACTCCACGACTAATACTAGGGTTGAGAGCCCTAGGCCGGAGCCTCGTGTGACTCGCTGGTCACTCTCCTCGGTCGGCACCGCAGTGGGTGATCTCTTCCACCAGCCAGCCCCGGAGACGGAGATTCCTCGTCACTGCCACTCCTCAGGCAGGCAATCACACACTCAGCAGAGTTTTTCCGGGGGTGGCTCACAGCTTCTACAAAGCAGACTGGTGAAGAGACCTTGGCTGCCTTGGGTAGACTGATTCAACGTACCTCACAGCCGCCCTAGGTTGACTCTGAAAGCAGACACGTCATCAGTACTGGGGACACTTCATGGGATCACTAGGAAACATCACTTACTAGCTTAGACACAAACGTCCACCTATTCGTTCCATAGATGGCGTTCACTGTCTAAGCACTACCTCACCAGAGGTCAGCAGCGGCTACGTCACGAGCCGACTAGGACAGGCATCCAGCACTTATTGCCGGTATCTCCCGTCATCACTAGATGGCGTTGTCCATGTGGGATTTTCAGGAGTGGACTCACAAATGGCGTGGACTTCACGGCTACGTGCTCGGGCGAGGAATTTTGGTTCGTAACACCGTAACCAACATGTGAGTCATAAACACTCACCCACCACGTTACTGTAAGTAACATGTGAGTCATAAACACTCACCACCACGTTACTGTAAGTAACATGTGAGTCATAAACACTCACCCACCACGTTACTGTAAGTAACATGTGAGTCATAAACACTCACCCACCACGTTACTGTAAGTAACATGTGAGTCATAAACACTCACCCACCACGTTACTGTAAGTAACATGTGAGTCATAAACACTCACCCACCACGTTACTGTAAGTAACATGTGAGTATAAACACTCACCCACCACGTTACTGTAAACAACATGTGAGTCATAAACACTCACCCACCACGTTACTGTAAGTAACACGTGAGTCATAAACACTCACCCACCACGTTACTGTAAGCAACATGTGAGTCATAAACACTCACCCACCACGTTACTGTAAGTAACACGTGAGTCATAAACACTCACCCACCACGTTACTGTAAGTAACATGTGAGTCATAAACACTCACCCACCAACATACTGTAAACAACATGTGAGTCATAAACACTCACCCACCACGTTACTGTAAGTAACATGTGAGTCATGAACACTCACCCACCAACATACTGTAAACAACATACGGTATTTGTTGAGACTGGAAGATGTAGTTGCGGACTTGAGTCTCCTATAAATTCTTCGACTCATCTGTGAAAAAGTGGGAGTTGCCAAAGGAATGGAAGACAGCCAATGTAGTCCCAATGTGCAAGAAAGAAAGAAAGGACACAGGAACCAATAAACTACACTGTGACGTTATCAACGCTTTCTATGGAGTGAGGTGTGGCGATTTCGGCGTCATCTATGGACCTGTACTCCAACTACATCCAACTAATGTAGCATCCCTTGTATGTATGTACCTTACCTGAATAAACATATTTATTTATTTTACTAGGCATTACGTGAGATGAAGATGACGCCATCTATTGGCGGAGGTTTGGCGTCTGTGAAAGGCTCCTGTTTCATCAACCCGTTCTCGCACTTGCTTATGGTCAATATTGGCTTATTTAATAAGTACATATGTGACATACTAATTGATTGTGAATATTTTAGTTTACCTTGAAAAGCTTCATAGAAAACACCGACCTCACCTAACCTTCTTAGTATGATAAGATAAGCATCTTATTTCTTCTTAATTACAATTATTACTTAACCTATACCATTGATAGGTTAAGTAATAATTGTAAATAAGAAGCAGTAAGATGCTTAACATACTAAGAAGGTTAGGTGAGGTCGGTGTTTTCTATGAAGCTGTTCAAGGTAAACTAAAATATTCACAATCAATTAGTATGTCACATATGCACTTATTATATAAGCCAATATTGACTGTAAGCAAGTGCGAGAACGGGTTGGTTTCATACCTCACTGAGGAGAGGAGGTCGATGATGACCTCTGGTGAGGACGTAACGGTGTCAACGCCATCAAGATTGTGCATCCGATTACATGACACAGTTCCCCGGTGACAGATTGTCATCCTGTGTTCTCCATGTACACTTTCTGACTGGCTAATGACTTTTATGTTCACAGAGGTGACGTGAAGGGTCTATAGCGTTGTGGAAATCATTTCACCTTGGGTAGTGCAGAACTCCTGACTTAGTACTGTGAGAGGACAAGAGGCCGCCGTTGGTAGTAAGCAGTGTGTTAGGTGTTGTACTTGTGCAGTGTTGTGTGGACCGACGTAGCCGGGATTTACCCAAGAAGAGTTACAAGACGAGAGTATTGACCGTCTGCTGAGAAGTGCTGCTAGTGTGTTGCTAGAGACTTCTGCCAGGGTGTTAGAGACCCCTGGAAGTGATTATTTGTGACCCCTGTCAGCGTGTTGCTGAAGCCCTCTGCCAGGGTGTTTCTAGAGAGCAGATGTGGGGTATTGGGACACTGTGACGATACGGTGTGTGGACTGGCCCATGTTGAGGAAGGTGAACTCGCCGGTGATTACCACTGAACGTGGACGAAGTATATTTTAACATAGTGAACTCACCGGGTTTTGACGAACACTGCAGATATATCGAGTGTTCTGTGTGAGAGCGACACTGCGTACGTAAGTGTAGTTATACTTCGATGGATAATATATTGGTGATGGTGTAATTGCGTCTTGGTTTATTCCTTTTATTCCTTGCACTATTACTGTCTTCCGCCAGTTCTTAAGAACTTACCATTGACTTGGGGTGGGATCATAAAAGAGGCTCTAAGGCACATTAAGCAGAAGGAACCCGGTTACTGGCTCAAGCTGGCCTAACATAATTGGCATCCCCAGCGGGATCCGACTTCTTGTCAGATAAGTTTGATAAAATTAGTCAAGTAATTAGTGCAATCCCCTTTGTATAGATTTAATTTCCCATTTTGTGTAAGGGTTAGGTGTAATGTTCAATGTTGGGAAACAGTGCAATGGTACGTGATTGTGCGCAGCGTTTCGAAAGTTAACAATGGCCGAGAAAATGACCATTGATACTATGGACGATGATCAGGAATTCCTGAACCAGGAGAACTGCCTTCCCAAGTTGAAACATCTTGGTAAGCGTGAGCTTGTGTTAATAAGTGCCTACATTGAGATTAAGGTGAATGATAGAGATTCGCGTGTTGAGATCCTCTCAAAGGTGTCAAGACATTTACACCTTTTTCACCTAAACTTAACAGCAAGCAGGAAGGTGAATTCCATAGTAAAGGAGAAAGTGTTATGGCTTCCATTGAAAAGGAAAACGAAGGAAGTGATGGCGAGAGTGACCCAGGTGAACATAATGTGAGCCTATTAATTGTGAAAATGCGAGAGGTAGAAATCCATCGTGAAATAGAATGGAAAAAGCTAGAACTAGAGAGAGAGAGAAAAAAGAGAAAAGCTATAATGAGAGTGAGAGAGAAGAGAAAAAGCTAGAGTTAGAAAGAGCTGAACGAAGTGAGAGAGATTAAAAAGGAGAAGAAAGACGAGAAAGAGAAGAGAGGGAACGTGAAATCGAATTGCAACGTTTGGAAATGGAAGAAAGGAGAGAAGAAAGAGAGAGAAAGATAGAGAAAAAGGCAACACGAATTGGAAGTGCTAAGATTAAGTGGTAGAAGGGAAACCAGTGGTTTCAACCCAGTGCCGAACATTAAAATGGTGTCTACATTCAATGAGAAGGTGGTGTCCAAGTTCTTCTCTGCTTTCGAGAAGATCGCTGCATCATTAGACTGGCTAAGAGACAATTGGCCAATTATGATCCAATCCGTACTGACTGGGAAGGCCCAAACAGCGTACTCCACACTGTCGGCAGGTGACTCTAGTGATTACGACGCTGTCAAGAAAGTGGTGCTGATGGCCTACTAGTTGGTGCCTGAGACATATAGGCAGAAGTTTCGCCACCTTAAGAAGACACCAGAGCACACCTTTACGGAGTTCGCGTGTATTAAGGAGCAGCTGTGTTACGAATGGTGCGTCACAGAAGAACAAAGAACTACTGGAACAACTCGTCTTATTAGAAGATTTCAAAGAAAGTTTATCCGGTGATCTGAAGACATTCTTGGAGGAGCAGCAAGTAGAGACTTTGGGTGCTGCAGCCACCATGGCTGAAGAATATATTTCAACCCATAGGCTCTCTACCTGGTATGTTCCGAAGATCTACTCAACACCATTGTTGAAGTATTAGCCGGAAGAGACGACCGTCCGACGTGGTGCCGAGAAGACACCCCCAGGTAGTCCAAGACGAACTAGTCCAGGTAGTCCAAGACGACCTAGTCCAGGTAGTCCAAGACGACCTAGTCCAGGTAGTCCAAGACGACCTAGTCCAGGTAGTCCAAGACGACCTACTCCAGGTAGACCAAGACGACCTAGTCCAGGTAGACCAAGACGGACTAGTCCTGGTAGTCCAAGACGACCTACTCCAGGTAGACCAAGACGACCTAGTCCAGGTAGACCAAGACGGACTAGTCCTGGTAGTCCAAGACGAACATTACATCCCAGCAATGCAGTTCAGTGGTTAAATTCTGTCTCGAGACAATGATATGTTGCCACGATTACACTGATGATTCAGTATTACCAGCCTAGGGCACATTTCCATAAATATCAGTGTTACTCAAATACTGCCAGTAACTAGGATATTTTCCATTATTAGTATTATAAATAATACTAATAATGGTGTGGTACAATAGTATCACTTATATAATGTTCAAAGAGAGATGGAGGGCGCACATAAACACAATAGCAAAATGATATGAAGTTTACTATACGAAAACTACATTAAGCATATAAAGAAATAACACATGGGGTAAATATATGAAATGGATGATCTGGAGAACTCTGGCAGCTCTCCTCTCGCCGCCTCTGGCAACTCGGACAGCTGGGCAAATTTAAATGAGGGACTCTGGCCCTCTCGATGCACGGGAGACATCTCCCGTCACGCAGGGTGCAGTGCACCTCCACAGATCTCCAGTATCAGCTCTTGATACTGGCAATGGCTCAAAAGGGCAACCACTTACGGGCTATTCATGCTCGTGCCACCTTTTGGGTGGCTTAATCTTCATCAATCCTCTGGAGGGGGGGGGGGGGGGGGCAGGTCCGTCAACGTCGTCCTATCGTCCACCAACTGCCACACTCGTTCCCTCGCTGTCTTCTCCAAGTAGTAGTAATACTGGCTGACCTACTGCCTACTCTAATACTAACATAATAAGAAATATACTAACGAGATATATATATGTGTACTGGGCCTACTTAGCCTAGTCATCAAGGGACAATGGGAGGGGAAATAATGATCTACCTTTATCACTCCTGTCCATCGACGCCTGTCCTCCGATGGTAGAAGTTACACGGTTCCCTGGTTGTTCCACGGTGTTCCGGTTGTGTGTCACAGGTCCTCAGGCATCGAGGAGAAATCACGTTTTCGTAGTACCTAAACCCTGGATTCAGGTCTTCCAAACTGGTCCAACCAGTGGTCACTGATCATGTCACTGTCCACACTCGCTCCTTCAACGAGACATTTTCTCCTGGATCTGGATGCGGTGCCTTCCCTTCAGGAACTCAGTAGATGTGACCTGGTCACTGCAGCACTGCACGTCGTACCAGAGCGGACTCGCAGGGCGCCAGACTTGCCCTCCCAGAGTCGCCGCTCACCTTCCGACGCCGACTAACAGCCACGAGTATTTGACACTTCTTTGCCCACTAAACTCGGCGTCTTCGTATTCTGCAGAAGTACAGTATCTTCTGCGACAATGGTAGACTGCCTACGGCTGCTCAGATCCACTGAGCGAGGCTCCCAGAACCTCCAATCTCGGGAGCTCACTGACGCACTTCCGCTCGTGTCAAAAATCTGTTAGACTCTGCTTGGCGCAGTGACCTGCAGCTCCTGCCAGGCCTCCTGGTGACGTCATAGCAGGCTCTGATTGGTCAGTCACGTCACGTGACCTCAGCCAGCCAATTGCCAGCCTGTTGGCATCCTCACGTCTAGGCGCAAAAATCATGTATATGTCGCCATTTTGTATGTACAAGGGGCATAACCCCCCTTTGCCTGCAAATCTTATAAATGATAATTTCTCCATAAATATGTTATCTATCCAGTAGCCTCTCATATGAAATGACTCCCTGCATCTCAGGGAACCTGCAAGGTAAGTGGATATGACTCTTAACGCTGGCTCTGCCGGAAGAAATAGGAGAGGCCACTGTAACATACCCCTCCCTTTAAGATAAGTCATATTGGTTAGTAAATCCGTGAAAGGGCAGCCGCTAACACGTTCTCCCTTCCTTTAATGTATCTGATTTCCAACCAGTACTCTTGCAACAGTAGGGACTATCTTGGCAGCCTTTGGTTCGAGTTCTTCATTTTGTGCCCGAACGTCAAGGGGATATGATCGGTGAACACTCGCACCGGTCTCGTACCTCTACCCACATAGACATTGAAATGTTTCAGTGCCGTGATCAGGGCAAAGGCTTCCTTCTCCACTGTACTATAAGCTCGCTGGTATTTCTCGAACTTTTTCGAGTGAAATGTCACTGGACGGCGAATTCCGTTCTTCTGAGCTCACATGACTCCTATTCCTACGTCGCTAGCATCGACATACAAAATATACTCTGACTCGAAGTCAGGTGAGATCAACACTGGTGCTTCTGTTAACAATTTGTTCATCTTCTCGAATGACTCTTGACACGCTTCACACCACTTCCATCTAACCTTCTTAGATAACAATTTTGTCAGAGTGTGTGCCACTGTCGAGAAGTTCTTACAAAATCCGCGATAATACCCTATCATCCCAAGGTATCGTAACAGCTCTTTCCTCGTCCTGGAAATCGGATATTCCTTGATAGCCACCACCTTCTGTTCCACGGGAGCTACTTCTCATTGGCCCACGACAAAACCCTAAATACTCTAATCGGGCCTTCCTGAACTCGTTCTTGGCAAGATTAATCGTCGGGCTTGCTTCTTCCAACCTTCAGAATAATTCTCTCAGTCGATTCATGTGTTCCTTCCAGCTGTCGGCATACAGAACTACATCATCAATGTACACGGTGCAACCTGTCATTCCTCGTAGCACTTCATTCATCATCCTTTGAAAACAATTTCCGCTGTTCTTCATGCCAAACGGAAGTACTTTGTACTAGTACAAACCGTTCGGAGCAGTGAATGCACAGATCCTTCTTGCACTAGGAGACAAAGGAATTTGGAAGTAGCCTTTCAGCAGGTCGACTTTGGAAACAAACCTGGCTTTTCCCACTTGGTCGATGCAGTCATTTATTCGAGGCATATGGTGGGAATCTGAAACAGGGATGGAATTCACTTTGCGATCATCGGTGCAAAAGCGAAACGAGCCGTCATTCTTCTTCACTAACACACAGGGTGAGCTCCACTCACTGTTGCTAGGCTTTGCAAGATCAATTGCTAGTAAATATTCCACCTCCTGTTGCGTGATCTTCCTCTTCTCAGGACTGACCCGATATGCGCTCTGCTTGATTGGCTTTCCACGCTTCACGTCCACATCGTGCACCACAACTCTTGTGCCGTCAGGGGACCAGCTGTGAAGAGTGACTCGTTGTTCCTTATTAGGGACAATAGGTCTCCTCTCTGCCTATCGTTCCGATGATGTAGCTTCTCTTCCAGATGCACCAAACTCTCTGTATTAGAAAGACACGTACCATCGGCACTGGCCCACTTTCCTTCCTCTCCCAGCAACTCTTGGTTCATTCCCATACATAGACCCATCTTCTCTTCTCCTGACTGTCGTTTTCTTCCAATTCGCGCTTCCCTGTTCTTGGAAGTATGGCTTCAAACAGTTGATGTGACATACTTGTGTCTTGTGGGGGGCGATTCAGCTTGCTGATTTCGTAGTTTATAGGATCTACTCGCCTGACGACCGATTATGGACCACCAAAGCGTGATTCCGTCATTCTACCTCTCCCTGGTAGCAGCATCATCACTCTGGCTCCCACCGCGAACTCCCTCGGGACAGCATTCTTGTCGTACCAAATCGACATCTTCTCTTGAGCTGTATTCAGGTGCTCAGCAGCCAGCTTCTTCGCAGTTTTCAACTGTTCCGGGAATTTCCGCACATACTCTTCCACGGTCATTAATGACTCCCTCGACGTCAACTGCTCCTTTAATATCAACAACGGACTTCTTACTTCGTGTCCAAACACTAGTTGGAACGGAGAGAATTCCAGAGACTCTACCACAGCATCTCTGAGCGCAAACAGGGCTGGACAGATAGCTTCATCCCACTCTGCTACCTGTTCCGCACAATACAGTCGCAAAACGGTTTTCAGGGTGGAGAGGAACCTCTCAATCGCTCCTTGCGACTGAGGTTTGTAAGGTGATGATCGTAATTGTGTTATTCCTCAGCATGCAATAGCCTGCCTAAACCACTTCATTTGGAAAACGTTTCAGCAATCGGACTGAATTTCCTTGGGTACTCGTACCCAAGAGAAGAATCGCTGAAGGTGTCCCATATCGCATCTCGATGTCACCTTCGGCACTGGGATCGCTTCCGGAAATCGCGTCGAAGCACACATGATGGTCAGCAAGTAACTATTTCCTCTTTTTGTTCTAAGTAAGGGTCCCACAACGTCGATTATTAGGCGTTCGAACACCTGGCCAAACGCAGTTACTGGAACTAAAGGTGCTTTCGGGATGGCAGGGACGTTCTTTTCCGCCCTTTGGCACGGTAAGCATGTCTTGCAGACTCTCCGTACATCCACGTCCATGCCCGGCCAATAAAAATGTTCCCAAATCCGGCTTAAGGTCTTGGTCACTCCCAAGTGACCTGCGGGATCCACTGAGTGGATCCATTGTTCAGTTAGTTCATTTATCAGCCTAAGTGACAACAGAGAGGAATCTGCTGTTATACTTGAGAGAGGCATAGACAGGAGTGCTAAACTAGGCTGTTGATTAGCTTACTTTAACGTGTCACTTAAGGACATTAAATTAATGTCAAGATTGTTTTTGTATTAGATTTAGTTCTTTATGAATAGTTTTGTTATTGTTGCCAAAGAATCTGTCTTTCTGTCAATACCTTCCAATATTATTGCCACACATATTCTGTAACATGTTGAACTGTTCTTGAGATCTTCAATGAAGGCTTTTGGATTCGAAGCTGATTCATAGTCGCACACATCAAATCAAATTTGGATTGAGCACTCAAGAGCTACCCTTATTATTGCACTGGCAGTCGAGGAGCTCAACGATCTAGTGGATTAGGATTCCCATTGTTAGAACCCTGGCGTTTGTCCTCGCCTATCTATTTTCAGCGTTAATGTATGAGCTGCCCTTACATTTAATATGCTGGCTTGTGCAGTCCTTACTGACTGAGGACATTTGTATTAATGTTCAAATCCTTCTAAGGAAGGAAACAAAGAAAAATCTCCCAACTAATAATCAACAAAAGTGCAAAGACCTAACCCCTTCTTCCCTTAGTTTTATAATCTTTATTTAAACATTACACTTTTAAATTCGTAGGTCATTATCTGCCTTAACTGAATCCAAGATGATGCTTTATGAGAAATCATCATTTTCTTAAGTGTTCCAGGAGACGTTTCCTTGCAAGCTTCTCTAGCGCCTAACTGAGAATGGTCGATAATGAAGCTACTGTGTAGTTTAGTGGCTCCTGTGTCTTTTCATTCTGGTACATTGACTGTCTTCCATTCCTTTGACAACTCCTACTTTTCAGTTTTGAGTCGAAGAGTTAATGGGAGGCTCAAGTCCACAGCTACATCTTTCAGTCTCCACAAATACCATTTGTTGTTAGAAGTACAATGTTGGGTGAGTGTTTATGACTCACATGTTACTTACAGTAACGTGGTGGTGAGTGTTTATGACTCACATGTTACTTACAGTAACGTGGTGGGTGAGTGTTTATGACTCACATGTTACTTACAGTAACGTGGTGGTGAGTGTTTATGACTCACATGTTACTTACAGTAACGTGGTGGGTGAGTGTTTATGACTCACATGTTACTTACAGTAACGTGGTGGTGAGTGTTTATGACTCACATGTTACTTACAGTAACGTGGTGGGTGAGTGTTTATGACTCACATGTTACTTACAGTAACGTGGTGGGTGAGTGTTTATGACTCACATGTTACTTACAGTAACGTGGTGGGTGAGTGTTTATGACTCACATGTTACTTACAGTAACGTGGTGGTGAGTGTTTATGACTCACATGTTACTTACAGTAACGTGGTGGTGAGTGTTTATGACTCACATGTTACTTACAGTAACGTGGTGGGTGAGTGTTTATGACTCACATGTTACTTACAGTAACGTGGTGGTGAGTGTTTATGACTCACATGTTACTTACAGTAACGTGGTGGTGAGTGTTTATGACTCACATGTTACTTACAGTAACGTGGTGGGTGAGTGTTTATGACTCACATGTTACTTACAGTAACGTGGTGGGTGAGTGTTTATGACTCACATGTTACTTACAGTAACGTGGTGGGTGAGTGTTTATGACTCACATGTTACTTACAGTAACGTGGTGGATGAGTGTTTATGACTCACATGTTACTTACAGTAACGTGGTGGTGAGTGTTTATGACTCACATGTTACTTACAGTAACGTGGTGGGTGAGTGTTTATGACTCACATGTTACTTACAGTAACGTGGTGGGTGAGTGTTTATGACTCACATGTTACTTACAGTAACGTGGTGGTGAGTGTTTATGACTCACATGTTACTTACAGTAACGTGGTGGGTGAGTGTTTATGACTCACATGTTACTTAAGAACATAAGAATAAAGATAACTGCGGAAGGCATATTTGCCCATACGAGGCAGCTCTTATCTATAACCAGCCAATCCCACTGATATACATGTCGAACCCACATTTGAAACAATTAAGGGACCCAACCTTCACCAAGTTATCCGGTAATTGGTTCCACAAATCAACAACCCTGTTACTGAACCAGTATTTACCCAATGTCTCTCCTAAATATAACCTTATCATTATTCCCATTACCAATGGGAATAAAATATATTCCCATTGTTTCGTGTTCTGTCTTGTGTTGACACTTCTTGTTCTTGTTTGTTGTTTTAGACTTAGTTACGCAGAACGAAATGTCCATGTAGCACGGGCTATGGTGAGCCCGTAATTGAGTTCGGTTATTCGCGATGACCTTGTTACTGTGATATATGGGTCAAAGTTTTAAATGGAGGTTGGGATTCCTTCTTTTTCCCTGTTTCTTTCTCGCTTCTGTTTTTAGTCTTGTTTTAATAACATTATCTTGGTGGCGGATGTAGATGCAGAATGCTCACTAATGAGTCCCATTCCTCAACAGCTTTTCTAATCATTGTAGTCGCGGTGGAATGTGCATCTAATGCAGCTGCTGTCGTTGGATTAATGTTGAGTTTGATGGTCAGGGCTTCAGTAGCTTCACATTCCAGTAAGTAGTGCTATAGTGGCGCCTCTGCTTCTGTTCCACAGATATGACACTTATTAACTATTGGGTTTATTACCTCCCAGCAGCACTTGTAACCAAGTCTGAGTCTGTGTATGGCTACTGCAATGTCTCTGGATATCTTTTTGCCAGGCTTGAAAGAGGAGTACCCAGTGGCTTGTTCGTACTATATCACAGTGGATCTTCCTTCCGCTACTTTGGCTTTGTGGCAACTTTTGATAGTTGGGAGTATTTTCTTCTTGATTTGCTCCTTAATCTGTGGAAAAACTTGGAGGTATTTGAACCTGTACAACAGGTAGAGCAGTGGCAGTTTTTGCTAGTGAGTCTGTCTTTTCATTACCATCTATGCCAATTTGACTTGTATCCAATTTAGGGTGATTGACAGCCCTAGATTATGGGCTTCTTTTCCTATATGTTGGATTTCTGTGAAGAGTTGTATATTATCTCTGTGCTGACTGGATAACAATGCCTGGAGCGAAGATTTAGAGTCGGTATGAATGATGACATCATGTAACTTATTCTCAATTGTATAGTTTATGGCTTTCTTCAGGGCATATAATTCTGTTTGCAATGTTGAGCACCCACTGTTCATGCTCCAGTAAGCTTCATAGTTGGTAGTGTAAACTGCTGCCCCAGCAGAACCTCTTTCTTGATCAACTGATCCGTCTGTGAAGATGTGAGTCGTTGTAGGTCTTGAGATGGTTTCCATTTGTCGTTCTATGGCTGCTTTGAGCCTCTGCGAGTCGCATGCTGATTTTGTAACTGGTAATCCTTCAATGATAATATTTAGACTCGATTATTCCCATGGAGGAGGCTGCCGAAAGTGTTGATATGGTCTGTCTGCTCCTTTGTATTTAATGGTCCATTTCAAGTCCACTTTCTCTAGAATCTTGACCAGATTATCCGTCTATGTGCTTGTTCTTTATTGAAGGTTTCTCTGAAGCGATCTGTGTATGCTGTCTTTGATTGACAGTCTGGCGATGGTGCCAACAAGTTTTGCTGTTATGGTGGCTATCCTTCGTTTGATCCTGTTTTCTAAGGCTGATAAGTTGGTTTCCATTCTTAGATTCTCTCGACGCGTCCATATAGGTGATCCCAGCATTGTTCTGAGACCATCATAATAAGGGATTGATTGATAAAGATTAAGCCACCCAAGAGGTGGCACGGGCATGAATAACCCGTAAATAATAAGTGTGCCAGCCTTGGTTGCTCACTCAGTACTGAGGCCTTCACACCCTGGAATGTTGCCCACGATTTGTTCTAAAAGTGGCGTCTGTTTAGGAGAGCCCTGAGGAAGTTGATGTGAACTCTGTGTAGCCGCGGACGTTTTGAATGATAGGCTATACCTATGAGAGCCCTGACACCCGTTGTGCACCACCTGTTGAGAGCCCTGACACCCGTTGTGCACCACCTGTTGAGAGCCCTGACACCCGTTGTGCACCACCTGTTGAGAGCCTCTGGGCGCGTTGAGCAGTGTAGTGGCTAGGTACTAAACTATCGTCTATTATTTTAACAGAAACATTTCTAAGTAAAGACATACCCGACTTTACAACTTAGCCGGTTATACAGCCATTCACAACTGTAGGCCAAATAAAAAAGGAGGTGGCACAGTTATCTATTACCAAAATACCTTCATTTCCAGTAGTGTCATTAGTGATAGAGACGAATACTGTGAATATACCTTTTACTAAATTCTCGATTAAATCCCTTAAATCCTCCTTGACTATTGGAGCTATCTATAGATTTCCCAATAATAATATAACTGCATTCTCAGATAACCTAAGGAATCTTATCATAAACAACAAGCTCAACAAATGTCATATCATTCTAGGAGGTGACTTCAGTATTGACCTGTGTCAACAAAATAACTCTCAAGTCGATTATTTCCTAAAAGCTTGCTCTCCTGTATGCTAATCCCCACAATCACCAAGTCCACCCGAATCACTCAAACATCCGCTACTACATTAGATCACTTATGGACTAACATAACAGCTCCCCTTGCATCTGGTATAATCACTGACAGAACCACTGACCACTATCCTAACTTCCTCATAGCAAACATGGACATAACACCACCAGACACCAAGAAACTTACCTTCAGACTACACAGTAAAGCAGCAATAGTCAATCTCACAATTGCACTTCACAATATTAAATGGGAATCTGATTTTAATAATACCCATGATATAAATTCACTAGCCAGCCTCTTCCTTTTCAAAACTCTAAGCCTCTACAACACTCGCTGTCCTCTCCTCACCAATCAAGTAACTGCAAAAAGATTAAACAACCTCTGACTCACAGGTGGCATATTCAAAGCATTCAACAAGAAGCATGCATATGAAAAACTTAGGAAGGGCCTAGTTACAAAAGAAGTAGTTAAGAGATACTCATCATTGCTTACCAGTATAATTAGATCAGCGAAAATTTCCTATTATGAGAGTAGATTCAAAGAAGCAAAAGGAAACATGAAAAGCACATGGAAAGCCATCTCTAACATCCTACGATCTAAACAGCAAACACATATCAAGCAGATGAAACTCTCCAAGGATGGTTATACACCTGCAACAGATTTAGAAACGGCAACAGAATTTAATAGCTTCTTATCATCAGTTGATGCCAACCTTGCCAGAAAAATCCCGCAGACCCAAACACATATTACTACTTATCTTTCAGGCAGCTATCCAAACTCTCTTCTCCTTTCACCAGTCAGCCCGACAGATGTTGTGTCCATCATTCACTCACTGAAAACCAAGGCTAGGAACATTAATGAAATACCATCTATGGTATATAAGAGTGCCTTCCACGCCCTTGCACCATCCATTGCTCTGCTATTCAATATATCTCTAGAGTGTCATACATTCCCTGATATCCTTAAAAAGCCTGAGTAAAGCTAGTTCATAAAGGAGGCGATACGGCAGATATAAAAAATTACAAACTATTTTAAATCTACATATATTACCAAAAATATTTGAACAATTATTTATAAAGAGCTCTACTCCTACCTCGTAAAATTCAACATACTAAGTCCTTGTCAGTCTGGCTTCCGCTCCCAAAAGATTACCAACGATTTAATTATTAGTCTGCTTGATATCATTTACACAGCCCTTGACAAAAATGAATTTCTAATTAGGACTCTCATTGACCTGAAAAAGGCCTTTGATACTGTTTACCATAACTACCTCTTACTTAAACTCCCACCATTATGGAATCCGAGGCCTTGCCCTGAACTATATTCGATCTTATCTTAGTGACAGACACCAATAAGTAGCCATCAATGATATAACCTCCCCCACTCTACCATTAACCGCAGGAGCATCCTAGGACCTCTCCTATTTCTTACATACATCAATGACCTGTCTAATGTCTCTAACATTCTTTAACGTATACCTATTTGCTGACGATAATACCATCATGAATTCAGACCCCAACCCACACACACACACACACACATTAAATAATGTTGTAAATAATGAATTAAAAAAGTTCACTCATGGATGGCAACCAACAAACTCACACTAAACATGAAATAGTCCTACTACATATTATTTGGAAACAAATCAACAAATGTAATTCAACTTCAGATAGACAATGTTAACATCAGCAATAAAAAGCCTGGAAAGTTCCTTGGCCTATACTTTGACAAGAGACTCAACTTCAGCACCCACATATAATACATAATAAAAGTTTCAAAAACGGTCGGTATACTCTCTAAAATCAAATATGTTCCAAATTCTGCTCTCCTCTCATTATACTATGCACTAATTAAATTAAATTAAATTAAATTAAATTAAATTCTTTATTCAGGAAAAGTACATACAAAGTTGATTTACAAACCTAATGTTGGATTTATAGATAGACCTAGTACATACAATACCTAAAGCCACTAATATTCATAGAGTTTCTGGCAAGGTGTTGGGGGAAGAAAAACACTTAGACTAAAACTTAATAGTAATTGGGATTAGGTATAAATTATTTTGAAGAGGAATACAAAATAAAAAAAAGGGGGAACATGACAGAAATCATCAATTGTACAAGTTGGAGAACAAACAGCATTGTTCAAAATAGCAAAACATGGGTTGACATTTAAGGGGTAAAGTAGGTTACATGACGTTAATCAGGCAGTACTTGGTTTTACTCTTAAACTGGTTGAGAGAGGTACAGCCTTTGACATGATTGGGAAGGTCATTCCACATTCTGGGTCCATTGATTTGTAGAGCATTTCTAATTTGGTTAAGTCGCACTCTTGGAATATCAAATAGGTATTTGTTTCTGGTGTGATGCCCATGAGTTCTGTCACAACCTTCTAGGAAGCTTTAAAGGTCAGGATTGACATTGCAGTTCAAAGTTTTAAATATATAGAGTACACATGAGAGGATGTGCAGTGACTTAATATCTAACATATTCAAAGATTTGAGTAAGGGTACTGAGTGCTGTCTGGGGCTAGAGTTAGATACTATTTTAATAGCAGCTTTGTGTTGAATAATTAGAGGACATAAATGATTTTGAGTAGTAAACCCCCAAGCACAAATACCATAATTGAGATAAGGATAGATGAGAGAGTATTGAGGCATTGAGAGGCATTGTATGTACTAGCTCTATCTATATATCAATCCATTAATGTAACATCAATTGTATGTATGTACCTTACCTGAATAAACATATTTATTGTATTTATTTATTAGTAATAGAGCATCACCAGGGCAGGGCGAGGTACATAATATCTGATCTTAGAAAGAATGCCAACAGTTTTAGAAACTTTTTTTTGATATATTAAGAATGTGTCTATGAAAATTCAGCTTGTTATCGATGAGAACACCAAGAAATTTGCCATCTACTTTGTTCCTAATTTGGGTATTGTTTATTATTTGATTAATTTGATATGAGGATTTATGCCGAAACAAAATATAGAAAGTTTTGTCAGTGTTAAGGGTGAGTTTGTTGGCAGTTAGCCAGTAATGGACTTTATTTAGTTCAGTATTCACTGTGTCATTTAGAGCAAGGGGGTCAGGACTGGAGAAAATGAAGGTTGTGTCATCAGCAAAAAGAATTGGTTTGAGGTGTTGAGAGGCATTTGGAAGGTCATTAATGTAGATGAGAAAGAGGAAAGGGCCTGGTATGCTGCCCTGAGGAACACCAATGTTGATGAGTAGGGTGGGAGAAGTGGACTTATTCACAGAAACATACTGGAGCCTGTCTGTAAGGTACGACTGAAGATATTGGAGGGGGAGACCTCTGACTCCATAATGAAGTAGTTTAAGAAGAAGGTTTTGGTGGTCGACAGTGTCAAAAGCCTTACACAGGTCCACAAATAACCCAACAGGGAACTCATTTTTATCAAGAGCTGCATGTATCAAGTTAATCATGCTAATAAGTGCATCATTAGTGCTTTTTTGGGGTCTGAAGCCATATTGGCAGGAGCTAAGTATTTTGTGTTTGGCTAGAAAAAAGTAAAGCTACTTGTAGATTAGTTTTAAAATATTTTTGACAAGTTTGGCAGAACTGATATAGGTCTGAAGTTGTTGACGTCATTGAGATCACCACATTTATGGACGGGGGTTACTCTCGCTTTTTTTTAGAATATCTGGAAAGGTTTGGAGTTCAAGTGACTTGTTGAAGAGCAATGGAATGGCAGGAGCTAAAGATCTGGAGTTTTTTTTTGTAGATTAGAGTTGGTATCTCCGCGAGCGCACTAGACTTTGTTTTAAGGGAAAGGATTATCTCATTAACATCAGTGTAATTAGCAGGCATTAGGTACAGAGACTGTGGATAGTTACCTGCAAGGTAGTGCTGAATATTAGTACTGGAGGATGTAATATCATTTGCAAGGGATGACCCAAATGGATAAGAAGAACCTATTGAATTCAATAGCAGAATCAGAGGCTGAAAACAGACCATCGTTATATAACAGGAGTATTTGTTTTTTATTTAAAATCTTTATTGATCCCAATATTTGTGAAATAGTGCTCCATGTTTTCTTGATGTTGCCCTTTGTTTCGGTACATTTGTTTTCATAGTATTTAATTTTGGCTCTCCTAATTATTTTAGATAGCAATGATGAGTAATTCTTTGAAATTTCTTTGGAGACGATTCCTAACTTATACTTCTTCTCAAGGTCATGTTTTTTATTAATAGATTTAAGTATCCCCTTTATAAGCCATGGATTGTTTAGCCTTTTAGTTGTGACTTGTTTCGTTAGCATAGGACAGTGGGTGTTATAAAGGCTGAGAGTTTGTTGAATAAATGATTGCACTGCTAGGTTGATGTCCCCTATGTTAGCTAATTCGGACTCCCAGTTGATATTACCAGCAGCAGCTATAAAATTGCCTATAGAATTTTCATTGTACAGCCTAAAGCTTATCTTCTTTGTTTCTAGAGGTGGTTTGATAATGTTGGTTAGGAGAAAAGTGGGGGTAGGGGTCTATGGTTCTATCAGCGATTATCCCTAAAGTAAGCGGAGAGGTTATGTTGGTCCAGATGTGATCAAGAGTCGTGGCAGTACTATCAGTGATTCTAGTAAGTCTAGTGATTAAGGGTATGAGGAAGCAGGAATTCATACAGTTGAGGAAACTAGCAGCAGGAGGGTTATCAGGCTCGTAGAGGTCAATGTTAAAGTCCCCAGAAATAATTAAGTGGTTTTTGTTCAATCGGTTCTCTAGTATAAGATTTCTAAGGTTAGAGTTGAATTCAGTCACATCAGTGTTAGGAATTCTATAGACTGCTCCGTTGCTACAGACAGTATTAACTGGTCTGGACTGTCAGTTACTACAGTCAGGACAGTCTCGCCACCCTTAACTCTGAAACAGGCAAAGATATACGCTCCACAGGGGTCTCTAGTTTTAATTATTTTTAAGCAAATCAGTTCTTGGTGGTAGTAGTACTGGGCAGTACCACCACCTCTTTGAATAGGACGACAGTTGTGAATTGCTGAGTTGTTTGGAATGTTGTGGAGTTGAGTATTATGCACTTTTAACCACGTTTCAGTAAGCACAACAACAACAAAATTTGTTTTCAACTGTTTGAATCAGGGCACTAACATTATCAAAGTGTTTGCTTAGCGATCTTACATGTAAGTTAATTACAGAAACATTGTGATTATGTGTTAAAACATTGTTTACATCATGTGCTGCATAATACCTGCAATTATGATCATTAAAGTGATGATTGTCATAGATACTAGATAAGAATACTAATCTATCCCTATCTTACATATGGTACTTGTGCATGGGGTTCAACCACTGCAAACTTCCTCAAGCTCATCATCACCCAGCAAAAGTATGCTTTCTTAACAATAACAAACTCTGTTTTCAGACAACACACAGCCCTCCTGTTTAAATCCTTCAACATGCTAAACATAAACTCACTCCTCAAATTCTACTGAGCCATTTACATGGTAAACTGTGCCAAGAAAACTATTCACACACCCTCCGTCACTATGTGATGGAGTGCGAAAAGATACGAGAATTCAGAGACAACTTTATAGTAAATGTTCAAGAGATGTGTAAATATTTATTTCAAAATGATCTGCTACCAGGAACCTTAGCCAAATATCCCCAGTTTTCTAACTGTAGATACTATCTAAGTGATTGTAACCTATCCACCGTTGCACACTGGATGGGGGGGGGCGGTGTGTAGGACAAATATATCAATTGTGACACTAGCCCTCCACATATGCCAACTACTTAAATTAGAAACTGTAATTGTGGTCGGTCTTGAGCCCATTGTTGATGTGACGTTGTGCATTGAATTTTGTAACTAACTCATCAAGATTGTAACTTGCTTAGCTAAATGAATTGTGAGGCTCATTTCCTGAGCCCATTATTTTAACCCATTATGTAACACTCTCCACTAATGCCCACAGGATGGGTATTGGGTGCATAATAAATGAACTAAACTAAAACATGTAAAAAAATCTTGTTCCTAAATGCAAACTCTGATCTGAAACTTTTCTTTGACAGATGTTATAGAACTCACTATCACCACACCAGAAATAAATATCTCTTTGATATCTCCAGAGTCAAACTAACTCTGTATAAACACTCTACGCAAATAAAGGGACATAGTCTATGAACTCACTCCCTAATGAATTAAAAAGTTGTCCATCCTACCGCTTAGTCAAAAGTACCACCAAAAAGTACCTAATTTCATCTTCATAGTTTTCTACCTAGTGCTTCACACTCACACTGTATCTTGTGCTGCCCCAAAATATGTGTCTAAGCCATATAACTTCACCGTTGTATCTTGTGCTGCCCCAAAATATGTGTCTAAGCCATATAACTTCACCGTTGTATCTTGTGCTGCCCCAAAATATGTGTCTAAGCCATATAACTTCACCGTTGTATCTTGTGCTGCCCCAAAATATGTGTCTAAGCCATATAACTTCACCGTTGTATCTTGTGCTGCCCCAAAATACGTGTCTAAACCATATAACTTCACCGTTGTATCTTGTGCTGCCCCAAAATACGTGTCTAAGCCATATAACTTCACCGTTGTATCTTGTGCTGCCCCAAAATATGTGTCTAAGCCATATAACTTCACCGTTGTATCTTGTGCTGCCCCAAAATATGTGTCTAAGCCATATAACTTCACCGTTGTATCTTGTGCTACCCCAAAATATGTGTCTAAGCCATATAACTTCACCGTTGTATCTTGTCATCATCTTATCATGGTTGACAATGTACCTAACAATAATCCTCAAATTATGCTACAATGTACCTAGAAATAATCTTCAAATTTTACTAAAATGTACCTACTAATATTCTTCAAATTTCCTTACAATGTAACTATTAACTTTTCTCAATTTAGCTACAATATACCTACTTAAAATTATCTGTTAGATTAAGGACCTGCCTGAAACGCTATGCGTGTTAGTGGCTTTACAAGAATGTAAAAACATCAATGTTATGTACTCTCATAAACCTATTGTACCTTCTTGTATATATATAAATAAATAAACAAACTCCTGTGTATATAAATAAAGACAATTAAAAAGTCAGTTTCGGCAGAGATCAGTAACCAAAGAAAATGTACGGAGCAAGATGGCGGGCAAGCGAGCGAGTGACGTCATCACAACAAAAGCAAGCTGCTACACGAGGTGTAGACGACGACCCGTGAGATAACACTGCCGCTCCTCAACTGATAACAATGTCGCCACTTAATCACCAACAACAAGATAACAACTCTGATAAGAAGAACTGCAGCTACCATCATGAAGAAGATAACACTGATGCTCCTCACTGTCTTAGAGACGGTCACCTGTGACCACAATACCCGCCAAATTGTCCCTCCCACAGTACTCTCAGGACACTTATGGCAGTGTAAGTGTGTGGTGAGGCCACACCACTGAAGACATTGAGGATATACCACGAGGGAGAGACAAAACTGTTGAAGGTCACTGGCTCCACCTGACCACCTTGTTCCTCGCACTCTCATCATCCTCCGTAAGTACTGGAGTACTTTCTGCTCCACCATTGTCTTACACCTGCAGCATGCAATTGTTGGGGTGTGGAAATAGGCCTATGGCAGTGTTGAGGTGTGGACGTAGGCCAATGGCATTGTTACACACCCTCACTGTTGCTCTCCCCCCCACTCCCTCACGGTTGCACCTCCCCCCCCCCCCCCAGGAGACCGTTCTGGTAGGAGGCTCAGTAGACTGCCAGCCAGAGATAGTCTGGAGAATTTCCATCTAATACAAAAAACATTCATCTTGAGATGATTTCGGGGCTTTAGTGTCCCCACGGCCCGGTCCTCGACCAGGCCTTCACCCCCAAGAAGCAGCTCGTGACAGCTGACTAACTCCCAGGTACCTATTTTACTGCTAGGTAACAGGGGCATAGGATGAAAGAAACTTTGCCCATTGTTTCTTGCCGGCGCCCGAGATCAAACCCAGGACCACAGGATCACGTGTCCAGCGTGCTGTCCGCTCGGCCGACCGGCTTCATGAAATAAGTATTTATATAACTTGATATTATTCTAATAATATTACTAAACATGATCTGTAACGGAAAATATATATGATGATGTACATGTAGAATTTAAGAAAGAAATCTGGGTAACGGGGTCGAGTGTGATAGGCTTATCGGAGAGAACCGGCCCCCCCCCACCACCGACACCCCCCCCCCCACCACCGACACCCCCACCCCCCACCACCGACACCCACCCCCCTCCCCCACCACCGACACCCCCCCACTCCCCCACCACCGAAACCCCCCCGCTCCCCCACCACCGACACCCACCCCCCTCTCCCCCACCACCGACACCCCCACCCCTCCCCCACCACCGAAACCCTCCCCCCCCCCCCCTACATCCCATACTCACTCTCCTTGCTTCAAGGTCACGTAGTTCAACTGTCTGTAACTCATTAGTAAAAATGGATTTGTTTAATAAACTTCCCAGCCTCCCTCCCTCCTTCACCCCCTCCCCCCTGCCTCCCTGTCTGCCTCGCTGCCTGCCTGCCTGCCTGCCTGCCTCCCTGCCTGCCTGCCTCCCTGCCTGCCTGCCTGCCTCCCTCCCTGCCTGCCTGCCTCCCTGCCTGCCTCGCTGCCTGCCTGCCTGCCTGCCTGCCTGCCTGCCTGCCTGCCTGCCTGCCTGCCTCGCTGCCTGCCTGCCTCGCTGCCTGCCTGCCTGCCTGCCTGCCTGCCTG